>NC_139043.1:148019528-148259528 GCF_965140915.1 Aythya marila
CAATACCTCCAATAGAGTGTGTTCTACTTTGTTTACAATATTGAAATATTCATGAGAGCAATGTCTTGCCTCTCCACTGCAGAGCCTAAACATCATGATATAGAGCCATTCTCTCTGGCTTAATGAATATTTCAATATTTTATATACAGTGGAACAACATTAATAGGGGAAAAAAAAAACAAAAACAAAACACACACACACACACAAAAACAACAAAACAAAACAAATTATTTCTCAGCAGAATATTCCCCTGTGCAATAGCTGTAACTTCTTTCTCTAGGTTCAGATCTCAGTGTAAAAAAATAGGAATTGAACCCCAGGCTTCTACCTCCTGTCTGGACTCTGAATCCACTGAGTAAAGTGGTGGTAGCACCTGGCAGTGGCATTTTTTAAATATTCATTGAATTATTTTTTTTTCCCCTTTAAATGAAGACAAAATAGAAGGTGGTTTTTTTTTTTTTTTTTTTTTTTTTTTTTTTCATTTAACCAGGAAAATCTGTAAATCCTTCTTATTAGTTCATGGAGCTACACTAGGTTTTGTTCCCAAACTTGTGAAGTCAGTAATTTGCGTGTCCCCTGACTTTTAATTGTTAGAGAAATATCAGGGGAATGTAAGATAAATTTGCTCCTGTCTAATGTGAAGATCAAAAAGCAATGGTTGGAAATATAATATTAGCAATTTTGGAATTGCTTTCTGATTGTCTCTTGATGATATAAGATCAAATATAATCCATCTATGAATGAAAAGTCTTTTTCTTTTCCCCCCTTTTACTGGTAGATACAGAAATTCCACATGAAAGCTGTCGGGTTTGTGAATATGGGGAGCAGACTTTTCAAATAAAGGTTCTTTCTGAACTCTTGCTTTTCAGAGTATTGCTGGTGTTTAACAATGAGTTGTTGGATTTACTTCAAACCCCTTAGCAGAAAGATCTCTCCTGGCCATACACCAGAGTACCTGAAATTTCAGGCTTTCAGGAGGTGTTCTGCCTCTATTGTCTGATCAAAGTCGGGGTAAGAGGTCCACAATCAGATTTATTATGAACAATGCCTAACAGCTTATATTGTAACCCCCTTAATTTTTTAGCATTCTACTTTTTTTTTTTTTTGTCTTAGGATGAGTTTCAATTCATGCCAAAAATTGCCCTGCCAGCACGCCTGCACTGAGGCTCCTGTTTCATTGCTTTATTAGGTCTTGAGCTACATGATTAGCCCGAGGGATAGATCCACAAATAACAGCTGCTCAGCTGGGGTGTTTCCTTAATCCATGCCTCTCCCTTTCAGAATCAAAGACATACAGAGGTATAAGAAAATTATCTCTATCCTACAGAGCTTTACAGAGCGAGTGGGAAGGAGAGTAAATGGGCATGTCTCTACTGGAAATCTTGTAGAGGCTAAGAGGAGGCAACTGCACTTCACTGATGGAAATACTCTCTGTTGACACATTTAAGCTAAATTAATTTTTTCATCTTTATGCAGCAAACTAAGATCTAAACTGTCTGGGGCATAGGAACAAGTGAACCCAGAAAGATAGCTATAACCAAGCTGCTGTGTGAGCAGCACCATGGAAGTGCTGAGGGTGTTTTTAGTGCTAATTATTGTGCATAATAAAAATTATTTATCTTCTTACTTAAGAAATCCTGTGGATATGCTGTATTCATCCATTCCCACCTCTTCTTCAATAGTTTTCTTCATTTCTCTATATATGTATATTGAAATTCAGGAAATTGTACAAAATATGGAACTTGATTGATGTTTTATTTGCATTGAGGTAAATACCAATAGTTCCACTGAGATAATTGACCAAAACCTCAACTGGTGAAATTACTCTGAAGTTATTGGTTGCAATAGAATATTGTTTATTTATATTAATTTAAAAAAAACTGGTTAACTGAAGTTAAAATGGTCCAAAATTAAAGGAAATCAGAAGAGAAGCAGTGTTCATTTACTGATTTAATACCTGTTGTGTTTTTTTGATAGACTGTTGTCTGAAATAATTGAACGAGTCTCTTATAGCCAACTAAGAAAAATCTGATTTAAAAAAGTGTATTTCTTAGCTGTAACAAACCAAAGTCCTTTAATATAAAGACATTTCATCTCTGTCTGAAAACTTTAAGATGGGCTTAGGATAAATTTTGAATTATAGGAATTATTGTGCTAGTTGCAGAAAGAGTTTCTGTCCCTTTCCCAGCCTGAGTTTTTAAAGCAGACCCATAGGGTAAGTAGGCATGTATTAAATCTGAAAAACAAAATAAAAGGGAAGAAAAACATTTCTCTTAATTCTTGGCCTATTGGACTCAAATGTACCCTCCATGCACACAAGTGCACTTTTGCATGTGTGGAGCTCAAGAGAAGGCTGAAAGAGCTGATGCAAGATGAATGGTTCCCATAAGAGCAACATGCCCAGTACTTTCTTGAAATTTTAAAGCATCTCTCTTCTCCAAATAAATTATTGTAGTTATTGGTCCCTCATTACTCTTGAGATCTTTGAGATTTTTTATTTATTTATTTATTTTTCCTGAAAGGATTTGGAATAAAATATACCACTGCCAGTGACATAAATAGTGTTTTATTTCTGCTAGTCATGCAGACCACCACTTTAGGGAGAGGGAAGCAGCATTCTGCCCTTCCTTTTGACTCATGCAGAGAATATCTGATTAGTTTCCCATTGAGACTTCACTTTGTATAGCTATAAAAGTGGTGAAATTGCACAGGTTGATTTCAGAGAGTGATTTGAAGCTTGGCGTAGGTCTAAGTCAGAACATACCTTCTGTCAGCTAGAAGAGGGCTGGGTAGGAATCAGCACCAATATGAAAAGTCTGAGGCAAGTCTGTAGCATTCATAAAAAACAACTATAGAAGTTCACAGACCTGAAGGGAGGCTATGTGCCTGCTAATATGTCTTCTTTTTACTCATTATCCTAACTGTTTTGATAAAGGATGTAGCTTCTGCCTGTGAAACTTTCAGTATCACCTGTCTAGAGCTGCTTTCATGTCAGATACACAGGTTAAGATTTTCTTCCCCCGAAGGTGCTACAATTTAACTGCTGACTGCTATATTTTACCTTTTCTCTGTACTTTCTGCTGTTATGCATTGGTAGTCAGGTTGTTTTTTTTTTTTATTATGTCCCAGTCTCAAGGAGCAAATTCAGTGCTTGCCTATTTGTCTTCTGGTGCCCCATTACTGTGGTTGTCACAGCTTGATGCCTGACTCTGTGTGGTACTCATTGTGCTAATTGCTTCTCCTCTGCATAAAAGGAGAACTTCAGGTAATTCAGTGCTGCCTCAGAGATGGAAACATTAAGAAGAGCTGAGGTTATTCTATTTTAAACATTCATAGCTCTGAATTCGTGCATTGAAAGAGACGAGTCTGATGGTGATCCTCTGGGCTCAGTGATCACAGTGGGAATTTTGCCAGTGGTGTTAACAAGGTCCAAGTCTCCTCTGAGAGCTCCAGATAGTCCTTGCTGAATTTCAGGTATTTACCCAGTGAGGCGTCATTTAAAGATAGATCTGTTTCTCTAAATACTCTTTGTTACAGACAGGCAGAGCTGGTGTATAGCTTACAGTGTGCACCTCCCTTCTACCCTGCAGCACCTCTGCGGGGGAGCCGTGGGGCTGGATGGGCATATGGTAAGAGATTGCCTTCTTCAGGGAGGCTGATTCACCTAACCCTTAAATGAAACACCACATAGAGAAGGATTCTTTAAGCTGCACATTTTTTGTGCCTTTTAATTTACAGTTTACAATTTTAGCAGAGCATATGGCAATGCAGATGAGCAGTCAAGGTCTGGACCCCTGGGATGAGTGTAGCTGCAGTCCTACCTGAGTGAAACCCAATGACTTCTGCCAGGGATGACTTGGTCCCAGGAGCCGTCTGCTTCCTTGTCGGGGAAAAGCTGTGTTGGCTGCATGGAGCTAGCTGCTCAGGAAGCAGAGCACAATGTCCAGTGCAGCCACACAGCCACCAGCATGCTCGGAAAAACAGGGAGTTGCACATGCCTGCTTTTGGGTGTGCCCAGATGTAGCTGAACCCAGACTACGTACTAATGGTTTTCTGCAGTCTCCTTGGGCAGAGGACGGGAGAATAGGCCTGTTGTTGAGATAGTCACATTTTCTTGTGCTCCTACTAAGCAATTAAGAGTATAAAGAGGCAGAAAGCCATGTCTACCTACTCTGTTACTCAATGTGCCGCCATCTTGTTCAGTCAAGGAGTAATGTGACAATAAAATAAAAATCTCAGGTTTATGCTGCTGGTTGGGGACATATGTACAGACAATTTACACCTCAAAAGGGTATTTGCTCCGATACTTACCTATCAAAGAAAAGATCTCCATTTGAAAATGCATATACCATAAATCTGCTATCAGGTGAAAAAAGCTGGCATGGGTTGTCCAAGTGCCTTCACTGTCTGTAAGAACTGTCTATCAGCTCAGTTTCTAAGGACAACTGCTATGTCTGCTGTGGTTTTGATCCCTCAGTTCTGTTTCTCTGTCATCTCTTCAGTCTTGCTACAGACTTTAATCTCCTACCAGTTTTTAATTCCTGTGCAGTCCTTGGACATTGTTCTCCTGCCACTTGCCCCAGCATGTGCTGAGGGTGACACCAGTTGTGCCAACATGCCAGAGCTGTTCTTCCTCTGAACCCCTGCCCTCAAGGTCTGACTTTCCCCTGCCATGTGTGTAAGAGGTAAGAAGGACCCTCAGCTCTTTCTCCAGTGCTGTGCTTCTTCTTACTACTGCTTTACGCAGTGCAAGTGGCTGGAAAGGCGTGAGTTGGGGAGGCTGAGTGCAGATGTTTTGGGGATCATTGGAACCTTGAATTTGTCCTGCGTTTATGTAAATGGCAGCAACTGCTCGATGGTGCTAAAGGACAGAGTGGTATTTTCAGAGCAGAAGATTGCTGAGACTGTAAATCCTACAGAATAATGGGATTTGTATGGGAGAAGTACCTAATCCCTTTAATAATAAACAGATCTATGAATGACAGATGTGGACAAATAATGAATGCTTCCAATTCAAGATCAAGGATTGAGTGAACACAAGAAAATAAGGTTGCAGCTCTGGATGAATTTTAAACACTCTTTAACATCTCAGAGTTCAGTGTTGGAGAAGACCTATCTCATCATTCAGTTCTGCCTGTGTTCCTTACTTTGTTAAACACTTTCAATTCTGCAGGCACTAATAAAAGTTGAGGTGGGCTGAGAACAAAGAGATGCAAATAACTACTAAGATTTCGTGCTATATCCAAAGTGTTCTGTAAAGATTTTTCACTGTGAACACTTGAACACAAACAGTAAGTGTTAATTGAACTGAATTGAGTGTGAATGCACATATCAGGCTTGTCAACAGTAATAAGTCCAAAGAGACAACAGTGAGGATTATTATACCCAAAGAAAAAAAAATAATTCAAGAGGCACTTAGGTTTGGACAAGTTCTCTGAAGTGTGTAAAGTGCTTGGGATTTGAGCACATATGGTAAAGTCTTAATACAAAAATTAGAAAAGGAAATAACTTTTTATTGCTAGGTCATCTACTCAATCTCCTTGTCAATGTAGGATCTTTCTCCAAGGTATTCCCTTTGGGGTTAACCTTCTAGTGTTTTATTAATTCTAATTTTGAGATTGTGTCTGCACTGATACAGTGAATAATTAACTCAAGGAACTCCTTGCTGCAGGCTAGCCTTGGAGCAAATTGTTTGGTAGCTTTTGTGAAAATGCTCTGATGCATTTTGTTAATAGCATCTGCACCTGCGCTACTGGCAAATGAAACTGAGACTATCAATCTGCAGGGTCTGGTCTCAAGACAATTTCCTTAATGGTATGCTAGAGCTGGATTATAAGGCATTTGTATCGGCCTCTGAAGGACCTCTCCGTTCACTTAGAGACAGGAAATCAGGTTTTCTAACCAAGCTAATGTATGAGGTTTTCTAAGGCATCCATCAGCTATGTAGCTAAACTGCCTGTGTCAGTGCAGCAATAAATATGAGTGCAATCATGTTAAAGGATGCACGGTGTGATTAAACTGGCTGCATGCTCAGCACAAAAGATGGCCTCAGACCAATCTCGCAGTTGATGGGCCACATCTGCCATATGCTAAGGCAGGAAATTATAGACAGGGGCGCAGGCTGCAGGTGAACTCCTCATGGCTGTGTGTCTGAGCATCTTATTGTGTATAGAGCAAGGTGAAGGGCTGCTGTATTCACAGCAGTAAATTGAATGGTGTTAGGGAATGTATCTGGGAACTGGGACTGAATCATTTGTGCTGTGAAACTGCCAGGTCAGCCTCAGGCACCCTGATGGTTCAGTTCAAACTGGATCCCTTGTAAACCTCTCTTGGCCTTGTTCTGGGAGACAGTACGAGACAGGAGTCATTCCTTGTGGGCAGTTGGAACATGGTTACCTTACTCTGCAGGGCAAACACAGATTGCTCTCCAAAGTCTGGTGAGAAATAGTCCTGGGAACATGTGGCATGCTGATGCTGCTAAGGTTTGGGGTACCCCGTGCCCACTCCTGCGAGCTGGGGCCTCTGTTTCTGGGTCCAGCCCTTGCACTGCTCACACCAGGCTTGGGGCATCCAGTGGCAGAGCATGTGAGAGGCAAAGCCTAGGAGGGTTCACAGGAGGATTTTAGATGTGACTGCTGTAAGGAGGGTGTTGCCACCATTGCACTCAATGTTCCATGGGGCCAGCTCCTGCCTCATTGTCTTTTCACAGAGCTTTTCACACTTGCTTGCCTGCCACAACAATCTGCTCTCCTCATCACCCTTTGTAGTCTCCAGGCTAGTGCCCATACAGCTCCCTCTGCCAAAATGTCATTGCTGTTCTTCCTTTCCTCTTTTCTGTGGCCTTCCCTGAACTGCACCCTTTCCAAAAATGCTTGTGAATCCCATGTATATATGTTTATGTACATAAATTTTTAAATATATATCTCCACATATATCCATATATATATACATAGCAAGGTAAATGAAAATCGATAAGACAAAACTAATAAAGTATTTTAGGTGCTTCCATGGTCAGCTTCTCCAACAGCAACTGAATTCCTAACAAACTATGTGTTGTTATCCTAGTGATGCCTCAGTGACAAAGGGAGAGGAAACAGGCAGGAAGAAACACAAGTTGGCACGGGAACTCGGATCAGATCCAACTTGACCGAAGCCAACCCAAGGCCTTGGGACCAGAGCATGGCACATGGGGTGTCCTTCACCTGCATACTTCTGGGTGCTGTGACTGAGTGAACAATAATAATAAAGAAAGACCCATACATCCCTCAAACCTAATGTCATGTAGACTGATGTGTAGGACCAGGAAAAATAGTTACCACTGAAGTGATTTAGGGTTAGTAACCCAGACCACCTACACATTATTGGACTGAAAAATGTCCAAGTTCAGTTTTCAAAATGCTTCTCTAAGTGTAGCCTGCATGCCATATGTCTGCAAATGTTGCCTTCTACAGTACGTACAAGGAAATCCAACAGCCTTGGAAAGCTCATATTTCATTTGATGCTGCTGTGTTTATAAGAAACAGAAGAAAAATAATGATCTGATGGCAGAATATGATTTATAGCTTTATGCGTAGGAGAGGGATGAAAACCCTGCCTCCTGGCAGACAGCCTCCTGTCCTGCATCTTTCAAGTCAATTTCAACTCTGCGACAAACATCTAAAAGGAGCGGAGTTCGGGCTGACTGAGTTTTCCATTTAGAAAAGGCTGGGAAGTGGCCAGATATCTAAAAATGATTTTTGACTGAAGAATCTAGGAGCAGACAGAAGCATTTCCGTTAGCGTTTTGCATTGCATTGTACTTTGAACTACATTTTGGTTTTGGTTTAGGATGTAATTTCTGACTTTCTGAAGAGCTGACGGAGATGCAAAGTCAAACCAACATCCTGGAGAGGACATTTCACATGTGAAAGTGGCACCACACATCAAAAGAGAAGCAAATACAAGGAATTTGAGTGGCAAATAGTGGTAGTACAAGTTTCTAGGACTCCCTAAGTGGCCCAACCTTGAAACTCTATCCAGAACTGAGGCCAGTTTACACCAGCTGTATATTTCAGAAAATGAAACCACATAAAAGGCTGAACATCTTCACTACAAGATATCAAAATCAGAAGGGTTTTATTTTCACTTTTCTAATGGGGAAAGTGCAACTGACATCATTTTAGCTCAAAGACCAATTCTTGCTGACAACAGGATAAAGCTAGTTAAATAGTTTCAGTCAGAAGCAGAAGTCATTTGCAAGTCCAAATCTTTGAATTTGAATAAGATGTAAGATCCAACACCTTTGAAGTCCAGAGCATTCAAATATCTAAGACATCCTGAACCCAACTGCCCTCAATTCATGTTAGTGGGAGCTAGATGCTTATCTGGTTTTGAACATCTGGCTGGAATGATATATAAAAATTGGACTTCAGTTCTGAAACATCTTAAAGAATTTTTAATCTTTCTTTTTCAAATTGGGTAGCATGTAAATGTGGTTTGGCAAAACTTTGCTGTAAAATAAAACCGAAGGATAACTTTGGATTTTATTTTTTTTCTGACTTTCCAGCATCGAAGGTGGCTTTGGTAAGTGGATATGGTTTGGCCCCATTCCTAATTCTGACACAGATCAGAGGGTACTTGATACAAAACTGGGAACTATTTTTAGAGAATATAAAAGAAATTAGTTACACAAAAGGCTCCTGTGCAGCAGAGTGCACTAAAGGGTCTTCTACGAAAAAATGCTGAGTCTGGAGGAGGGAGATATATCTTTATGACTTGAAATCCCAGTTACAGCAAGGTAAGTGTCTCCTTCACATCCCTTATTGAGGCCCTAAATAGGTGAATCACACTTGGCCATCTGTATGAACAGCCACCAGCAGATGAACAGGACAGGTCTTGAACATCAGCTGAACTATCTGTCTCTGGAGGAGATGCCATAGTCACTGCTTCCTTAAAATCCAGCTCCCTTTTGCAACCAGTTTTGCAAACTGGCTGAAGGACACATTAAGCCTTTCACAGCATTGTGAAAACAGAAAAGGAATGAATTGTTCATCAGCTCTAAAGAACATTTATCTTTAATATTGGTGCTCATGGTGCTTCAAGCCCAGATGCAGCTGTGTATAATATGCAAAGTATGAAGCCCTGCCCCATACTAACACAATACAATAAATAAACATTTAAAAATCAGCAATGACTGTAGGAATCTCCATTCTCAACTAAATCAAGTCCTGAGAGCTGTCTCCAGCTCTCAGCTACAGAGGTGTCCAGACAAGACCCATGAGTCCTCAGGCAGCTGGAAATGTCCTACAAACAAATCTCATCCCAGGCCTGAACTGCAGAGCAAGGGGCTTTGTTTGCTGCTAAATGGCCTTTCTCTCCTTGTCTGTAGTTCAAGACCAGAGAAAACACACAGTGATGCTGTCAATGTCTGCTCAATGACCTATGGTAGCAAGTCTCGAGTAAACAACTACCTAAATCACAGGTGCTGTCACGTTTGGTGGTATGAGCCACAAGACCAAAGATGCAAATAGCTCGAAGACAAAATGCTATTTTCCTGCACTGCAGTGTTTTCTGCAGGTCAGAGTGAGGGCCCATCAGTATGGGCAGCATGGGTCAGCCACATGAGAAACAGTTTACACCAGAGCAAAACCCTTGCAAAAAGCTGACTGGTACAGAACATCAGAAGGCATTTGCACAAGTGTTGTAAACCCTATTCCCATCCATCCAAAATCCTCCTACACAGAAATTCGCAAACATGCCAGAAAGAAAACAGGGGCAACATAAAAGTAACAAATTAATGTTTAACATTTAGTCTTTTTTTTTTTTTTTTTCTTATTTGGCTGGAAATGAAAACCATTGTGACAACACTGCAGCAAGCTGTCTGTGATTTTTTTTTTTCTTTGTACACTTTGTATTTTGTTTCCAAATGAACAGTGCATCCTTTAATTAACATGGGTGAGAAACATAGTCCTGAAGTCAGAGCACTGATAAAGGGCGCACAACTCTGGACTCTGAGACAAGACACAGCTCCTCCTTCTGCCAAAAGCCTACACGTGACAGTAGTCAAGTCACTTCACAACTCCCCTCTCTCTATGGCACATTTTTCCTCTTCAGCATTTAAAAATACACTTGGGGCATCAGAGGAGTCCTGAACCACAAGCACAGTGTCATGTTTAAATCGTCACAAAAATATATATGTGTACATAATGGCTGCTGTTTGAACCACTGGTCTGAAATTAGACATGTCCAGCTATTTAACATTTAATAGAGATCCCCAGTAAGCATAGAATAGGATTTTTAAGAAGCGATTCTTTCAGAGATGAGCTATAATTGATACGTACTCTCCTTGGGTATGCATAATTATGAGGGGAGGATCTTCAATAACTGCAAAAGGTAAAACACTGGCCAAAAACACATTTCAAAGACAATGTCACCAGTAAAACGACAAGATCCAATTATATGACTCAGTGGTTCAACTAACAGCTATTTTACAGAAGTCAGATAAATGACCGAGAATGTCCTGAAAATTAAATAATTAAAAAAAAAAAAAAAAAAAAAAAGGAAAGAAAATAAAAGAAAAGATCTCAACATATTTTCTTGTTGTCGGAAGACCTCTCATCCTTTTGGTTTAATGCAAGACCTTTCTGCCCCTAGAGGACCCCAGCATCACCCACTAGCACTGAAGAAGCAAAGGTCATGCCTGTGTTTCCATTGCAAGCCCCTCTGTCTCCCTCTCCTTTCCCTCTTCCAGCCTCTCTTTTTCTTCCCAGTTTTATAACTCAGCTGTAAGAAATTGCTTCTGGCTGAAAGCTGGCAGCAGAATTCTGGTTTCAGGCCAGGAATGACCCCCCCCTCTCCCCTCCTGATTTTCAAACCCTTTTCTTTTGGTCAGATTTAATCCACAAAAGTATGGGGTGGAGGGGGAGGGCAGTGCTGAGTCTTCTGCACAGAAGCTGGCTGGCCCTGGCTGCTTTCATAATGCTTCAGTGGATTTTATTTTTCCAGCTGAAATAAGGGTGATTTCTGCATAATGTGACAGGGATATTTTTGTGTATGTTTGTGTTTAAGCAGAAAATGGCTGAGTCATTTCAGCTCAAAAATTATTTTGCTGCGTGAGACGCTTTCTTTCTTCCCAGTTCTCCTTCATTTTTCTTTGTGTTTGAAAGGAAGGTCCAAAATAACATGTCCCTCTTTGGGTCAGCAAAAACTGCCATCACAAATGTCTGTGTGTGCTTCTGTAGTGTTGCAGCTGAACAGAAAAATGACAATGTTGGGGCCATTGTAATGGTGGAGGCATCGTAAACAACTGGCAGCACTTCAAACACTGTTCCTTGGATTATAGGAGGGCTTGAAAACCCAGACTAAAATCACATCTCATGCTGTGAAAAGGCAGCGAGGATGAGTTCTAATTTGTAAACTACCTGTCTAAACAAAAGGGGAAAAAAAAAATATGAGGAGACGAGCTGCAGGGGCTCAGGGTGATGGCCTCTATCAGGTTCCTTGGTGGCTGTTGGCACTTTCCAGCCAGCCAGCAGCAGCAAGGTGAGCACCGTGACACATCTCTGCTGCATCTCTTCTGCTAATGTTGTAGCCAACCCAACAATGTTAAAGGAACGTGGCAGCTGCAGGTGGTGATCACAAACGGATAAGTAATACCCATGGTAAGGGTACCTGCAAAAGCTCTTCCCTAACAACTGTATGGGTGTGGATTAGGGTCCTGTGCTGGTCCACTGCCAAGGCTCCAGCAGATATTTTATCTGGTCCGGGCAGCTTGAAACCCCACTCCGAAGGCATGCCACCCGTCCCTGGGGTGACTTGTAATGCTTCTTTTCCCTGGAGCTTTTTTAAGGATTTACCACAATAGTCCAAAGCCTGCTCTTATGTGGAAGAGGGAACTTGAGGTGGGTCAGCCTCAAACCTCAGGGGATCCCACTGGCTTCAAGGCCCCATGTTCACCTCTGGACCCTGGAGTATTAAGCCATATCCCCAACAAAGGACATTGATTAACAACCAGCCATGACAAATACAAGAATCAATGATTTCCCTACGAGGTGTCAAAGAGCAGGTGAAAAGTCCTGTCTCACTGGATCTGGGGCTTCACATTCCTCAGCCATAGGAGCATCTGCTCATAGAGTCCTGCCCTGCTATCCCGGCCATTGGCACCAGGACTGCTGGGGACATCAGCCTTTGTCCCAGCACCCCACCCAGTCCCTGCACTGAAAATGATCTTTAGGTCCCAGGGAATAAATAGCATGTGGTCATCTAATTAAAGACCGTATCTTAAAGCTTATATAACATGGGGACAATTATGGTTGCCCTGGTAACTTCAATTCTGGTATTTCCAAATTTCAGGCTTCAGAAAGTTTTTTCCTTCTGTTCAACCTCTTGGCATTTGTTTGCTTGCATCTATGTATTGCCAGATCCTCTGCTTATGATCACACAACCCTCCTCCTCCCAAACACCCTTGTGCCTTCTGCAACCTCTTTTCCTCTCCTTTTAACTCCTACCTTCCAGCTACCTTCTCCTCCTTAATGCTTGGACATGGAGAAATGGATGGTTCTTTTTTCCAGTATTCAGAACCACAAATATTTGGGGTGGAACCACAGGGAATAGTTTGGTCAGCCTCTGCATCTGCTGCCCAGAGCCTGGCCTGTGCAGAAGGAGCTGTTTCTGAATTCACCTGACTCAGCAAGTCTGAGAGGAGAGTGTGCAAAAGGAGGTTTTTTCATGGTGAGCAGCAGAAAGGCACGTTCTCGCTATCCTAGTGACCTCTGTGTCCAAGTCCCTGCTTCTCGCTGTGAGGGATACTGCTTCTCTTCTTCTCAACATACTTTGTGGCTTGAAACATCCAATAAAAAGGGCTTTTTTAAAGGCACTTCTGTTTGAAGCCATGTAGGCTTCATTTCCCCATATGTTTGCTAGTATGTATCTGAAGGCAGAAGGGATGAATGTGGGGGATTTTCTAATTCATATGACCCATTTTGAAAAATAAGAGCCATAGGCTGGGTGGATTATCAACATTCTCCTGTGACATAGGCTCAGGTAACTGCTCCTTAATGCTGCCTCTTATTTGCAGAATCATTCCATGATTGCAGTAAAGATCTCTGCAGTCCTCGCTTTTCCAAGAGGCATCCCCAGGACATGGGGATTCAGCCTGCATTCATCCCATCTAAGCTGGGGCACTTTATTAATATGTCTGGATTTGGTTCACGGAGATCAGAATACTTAGTCTACAGAAAATGGAAACACCTCTGCAAAGCTATTGAATTTACATTCTGGAGAGGCCTCTGCCTCCCTCTTTAATGGTTACATAGGCGAGGCTCCTGACTCAGGTGCATTTGCTAAATATTGACAGAGCCTTCCTGCTTGGCTCATGCAATCGGACACCGAAGGGGAGGGCAGCCTGGAGGGAAGCTGTCAGCAGACTTAGCCTAGCATTTGGTTTCCAAGCATGTAAGGAGTCGTCCCTGTGGACTGAAGTTTTGCATAGCTCAGGGTTGATGTTGTGTTCATTTTGCCTCTCGCTCAGAACTGTGAGGCTCCTTGCTGGCAAACCTCCCATCTGGGGAAGTGGGACTGCCAGCCTCAGGCACTCAGAAATCATGAGTCAGGTACCAGAAACACTCTGTGACAAGCTTAAAAGCAAGGAGGTGTTAAAAAAAAAAAAAAAAAAAAAAAAAAAAAGATGTTTCTATCGTTCTGAATTTCCGTCTGGTTTCTCAGGCTTTTAGGTTTGACTAAGATTCATGTTTTCCAAGCCTTGTCCTGCAATAGCAAGGTCTGGAAACTTAATTTTCTGCAAGAGAAGACTGAGATTCTTATGCAGAATATGTTTCTAGGAGCCGTGTCTTTAAGAAAAAAATTGAAATAATGTGAGATGTAATAAAAAACATCGAGGTTGGCAGGATTGCAGAAGAGATGGTAGGCTGTGGCTGTGAGAGCAGTGACGATGAGCAAAGTATAAAGTGTCGGTCTGAATCTGAACTCTTGTGCTTATACTGAGCTTACGCCAGCCTGGGTCTGCAAGAATGTTAAATTTCCTCTTTTTCTATGTATTTAAAACCCTGATTTTTTCTTCAGATCCTATGCAGCAATCTTAACACTTTGTTTTTGATTATTTAAAATAATTGTCACTAAAGCAGTGCTGCCCTATCTCAGAACTAGATGCTGCCATCTCAGAACTATTCCCTCTTCCTAATTAATTGACATTGGCATGACATTTATTGGATGTGTTTTTAATATTCCTCCCCCTCCCTCCCCCCCCCCCCCCCCTTTTTTTTTTCCAGTAGGAGTGGCCAAATCAGCCATCCTCACTCTGCTCATGTGTCGTTTGTGGGTGGAAATTTACAGCTTCTGAAGTCGAGCAGAGATGAGGCAGGGAGAGGAGTCAGGATGCAGCTGGGGAATCACGTCTTGGGCGTATCTGCTCCAAGCAGTGATGCAAAAACAGAGTTGTCCCCAGATGTGATTTGCACTGCCTTGATCCCTACCCCACTGCAGGACAAATTTCCTGGGGCACGAAGGCTAGGAGGAAGAGAAAGCAATAGTTTAATGGGATTTCATCTGCCTGTCAGCAACACTCAGTCTGATGGGAGAGGCAGCAATGATGCACAGTCCCCAGGAAGTTTTTGGCTGCATTCACCCCTACTGTGCAGTACAGCTCTATAAACATCTCTTCCCTGGCATCTCTCAAACACTAATTGGCAAAGAGCACTTTAAAACTGCTCAATGGGCAAAAAAATCATACATATATATATAATGTATTTATATATATATATTTGAAGGAGCAGCTTATTTATATGATTTGAACACTACTGCATAAGTGATTGTAGATACTTTTAAGAAAAATTACATTGTATAAAGGCCCCAGAGAATCTCTTCTCTGAGACCATTAGGATTTAATTGTGGAAGACAGAAGAGGAAAAAATAAAAGGACAACAAGTAATAGATTGTTATGACTCATGCTGCCTCAAAGGCTTTTTTTTTTTTTTTTTTAGATGGTGTTATGTTTATTTTTATTATGTTATTTTATTATTAAATATGGGTTGACTTCTTATGGTAACTTCGGGCTTAAAAATTAACAGCCTGGTACCCATGAGAAGTGTATGAAAGGTGTAAAATATTGGTAAAGGGACCCATTAAGGAGAATAGAAGTGTTAAGCTAACATAGAAGTAGTTTTTAGACATATGTTAAAACTGAAGATAGACAAAAACTTTGGGGATTTACCTGGGAAAAAAAAATCTCATTATCAAAATGGCAAAAAATCTGGCCTGAAGAAAAGCAGTCAGTTTAGTTCAATTAAAAAAGGAACAGATTTTGGGCTTCTGTACACACATAAACACAAAAGAAAGAAGGAAAGCGAGAAGGAAAGGAAGGAAGGAAGGAAGGAAGGAAGGAAGGAAGGAAGGAAGGAAGGAAGGAAGGAAGGAAGGAAGGAAGGAAGGAAGGAAGGAATCCAACAGAAAATTAGGAATACTAAAATCTGGAATTATTGTTTCAGTCTAGATCTATATGAAATGCATGGTAGTCTTACCACTGTTTACTCCCTCTGCCTCACTTCTGATTTTAAAGCAAAGTTTTGTCTCTCTTGGTGAATCTTATTTTGTGTCCTTTATTATTATTGTCCGGCATGTATTCTCCATTCTTTGGTCTCCCCTCTGAAGCTCATACATAGTGTTTTTGAGGGAAAGGATTGTCTCTCATTATGTGCTATACAGATTTGAACACCACAGAACTCCAAAGGGTCTAATCCCCAAAGAAAGATACTGCCAAATTCTTTCCTGGTGGCCCAGTTCTGATTTCAGTTTTTGGCTTGGGACTTCATTCCTTGTTGCAAATCCAATGTCTGGAACTATCTGAAAGCTTCCCAGGAGTTCTGTAGCCCCAGTGATGAGGAGCGGAGGTCAGGCTACAGAAAAAAAAACAGAGATGGGAGAAGGGAAAATGTTGAAACTGAGCTGGAGAGGCTGGGAAAGCTGTACAAAGGGGATGGGAGGAGAAAAAATGGTAGGGCTTCCTCATGAGACAAGATGATAGAGTCATAGAATCATAGAGTGGTTTGAGCTGGAAGAGACCTTAAAGATCACCCAGTTCCACCCCCCCCTGCCATGTGCAAGGACACCTCCTACTAGGTTAGGTTGTCCAAAGCCTCATCCAACCTGGCCTTCAACACCTCCAGGGACGAGGCCTACACTTTCAGGGATGGGGCAAGATGTTCTTCTCCTTTCTCCTCTCTGTTTAGTAGACACTACCACCTTAACATCTCCCAGATCCTCATTCAGTGCAGCAAGTAATGGTAGTAATAACAGCAGTGATAGCAGTAGCAGCAGTAATAATGATAATGATAATCATAATAATAATTTATATTTTCTTCTCCAGAGGCTACCCATCACCAGGTCAACATGAGTAGTCTCTCTGTGTTACCTTCTGGGGTCCTTCTGTAAAGTGCTTTCATAATACACTTAAGTGCCCCATCTTATCTGTCTCTCTGTCAAGCAAAGTCTGCATCAGTGCTAATATGAAGGTTAAAAGTAAAGAAAGGAGCATTATCTCAATTATCATTCCAGGCACGTGGTGTAATTGTGCTGCTGGCTGCTGGCCATGTGGTTCTTGTGGTAGCAAACAGTACTTTCCCTCAGCGGTCCCAACTGTGCTGTTTTCATATGGGCTGAGAAGGTCAGAAAAATCAATTAGCAATATGGGATGTTAAAGAAAGCCAAGTCCAAATGTGACTTCAGAAACACTTTTCTGAAAGATTAATGTATCTTTAAGAAACAAATGGACATCTGTATAATTTTTCAGAGCTGCTTGTGTTTGCTGCTCCCACTAGAAAAAGCCAATGTTCTCACTCTGTACAGCAATGTTGTTATTTATTTCCCATATAGTCACAGCTTGGGAATCCAAGGAGAGACAGACTGCTGAACTTGTTATAATCCAGGCAAAATCCACAAAAGCTAACCTCGGTCCATCTGACATGATGTTTAGGAAACAGACACACCAATTAAGTCAGCTGAGACAGAGGCAGAAACAACTTGTGTCTGCAGGAGCCATCCACCATATACACCATGATATGGAGGTCTGACAACACCACTGAGTCCCAGGGTGAGGGACCAGGTAAGTGGGCTGCCATAGTTCAGGTTTCATAGTTAGATCAGGGAATATTCAGATATCTGAGGTTTATTGCCCATGTAGTACTACCTTGGGCAAGTCACCTTCCTTTTAGCAGCCTCTAATAGCAATACCTGGCAGGGGCATTGTAAAGTTTAATGGAGTGCTTCACTATCCCACTGTTAGAGATGTCAAAGACTGTAAAGTATTATTAAATTCATTGTCATCTGGCACATCAGTCTTCAAATGGTTTAATTTAAATTGCATCTCTGATAGCTTTCTAAAATAAATATTTTATTTCTCTCATGCAGGAATGTGCAAAGTAAAATACAATCTTGCTGCCCACATGCAGAATTTAAAGTCATATGTAATATATTTGTTAGATATTCATACTCTTCCTCAATGTTTCTTTTTCTCATTATAAGGGAAATAATTTAGAACAGTGAAAGCTACTCAAGATGTCCCCTGGGCTCATCTCTTAATTTTCCTATCTAGCTGTATCATTCAATTAGATTTTTGCTCTTTAGTAGGTATTTTATATTTTAATGTGATGAATACTAACAAAACCACACTGGGCAAAATGACAAAGACTGACAACTCCCTAAGAAAACAGTCCTACGTTTCCTAGGCTGAGACCACAGTAGCTACACAAACCACATGCACTCTAATGACATTAATGCCACTTACAGAGCATGTTCTGTAAAGAAGGCAAGAAAAATTGCCATCCAGTTGATGCGCTTCTTTTGTCTGATGCTTTGCAAAAACAAAAGCAAAAAAATCAGGTCAATTGTTTCTACCATTTATTGAACTAGGTGGAAATATGATCTCTAGTGAAGCAAGGGAGGAAATTTTGAGTAGGTTGACCCATGGGAACCCCACCACAATATTTCAGATCCCATTGTGCTGAACAATGGCTGAATGTACCCTGAGAAGTAGAAGGCTTGTTTTCAAATATGAAAACACTAGCCATACTAGAATTTAGAAGTTCTCATAGGAAATGAGTAAGCATTATACAAATAACCTGCTGTGTTTTGAAAATGGACTTTACCCTTCTTCCTCCAGAGTCTGTGATCTGTTTAAAAAGTGTGGGATTATGGGGGCTGGGGAGCATACGTCACCAGATACATCTGCATTCCCCCTGTCACTGAGGAGGAAGGACATATTAGACAGGTTAGCTAAAGTAATGCAAAAAGTAATTCTGAAGTCTCCAAGGAGAGGAGAGTGCCCTTGAGTACTGGGCTTTTAAATGTGTCTCTCAGTGAATATAAATTCACCATGAACTTGGCACAGTCTAGAAGAAACTTGCTTTGGGAAAGTTTCACAGGAAGATCATTAACAGCTACCACTAGATGGAGGCTAAGAATATTGCATCTTCTTGGAAAACTTTATTATTATTATTATTATTATTATTATTATTATTATTATTATTATTATTATTATTATTATTATTATTATTATTATTATTATTATTTTCAGAAGGATTCTTTCCCCTTATTTCTTTTTTAGGGAAGAATGAAAAGAAAAAAAAAAAAGAAAAAAAAAAATCACCATCTCAAGACACTTAAAAAGTGTGAAGCCTCTTCCTATCTCAAAAGCTGGAAAATGATCATTAGGAACACTGATAATTTCTGTAATGTAGGGCCAGCCCTGATGCTTTGTTATAGATGACATTATCCTGGCTGGGGAGATGGCAGAAACTGTATATGACAGCTAATTATTTTAAAAATGTTGAAAGTTAAATTTTTCTCCTTACCAAACATGCAGGTACTAGGAGAGACCATCAGATCAGGGAAAGAAATGCATCTAAAACTGAAAACAAAAACAAAAACAAAAACAACAAAACCAAGACCAACAGAAAAAAAAAAAAAAAAAAAAAAAAAAAGCAAGAAAGAACTATGTCATTTACAGCTGGTATGGTACAGATTGTCTCTCTGCTTTGGCATCCCTGGTACAATTCGATTTTGGTCAGTCCAGTAAAACAATCATTCCTTTAACTATAGCAAAGAGCAATTTACTGATTATCTGTTTCCTAAAAGCATTAAATACTGAGTATCCTGTTCCATTTCCTGTCAGATATTCACATGCAATTAGATACAGGCAGTGGGAATGTGATGTGAAATGGGTATTTTGTTCTAAAGCGTGGCACTGTGCCTGTGCTCTTCCCCATCTCCTTGAGCAAAGTTCAAGTGCCAAAATGAAAGGCATGTTTAATGCCAAAGGTGATTCAAGTTCAGTCCAAAAATAATTCCAGACAACTCAATTCTGAATTCTTTTCCTTCTAAACATTTTTTTTTGAGGGGGAAATGGAAATACTGCTGGGTGTTTGAGGCTGGGATGCTAACAGCAAAACTTCTTGCAAGCTATTCAAATGTCAGCCACTATTGTGTACAAAATCCACCATATCACTGTGGAATTTGGAAAAGGAAGCCAACAGGGCAGCCACATTTACTATGTACTTGCAGAGTTTTCCAGAGACTCTAATTTTCTCTTTAAAATATAAAAATGCTGTGAGAATATTTTCTTCCGATAACATTTTATTCCTTGCTTCCAAGAAACAGGAAAAGGTGCCCTCAAAATTTTATTTATTAATATTTGATTTTTTAAGACAGTCTAGACAGCTTAAACATGAAATTAAGAAATAATGGGTTAAGTATTGGGTGTGAAATAAAGCATATTGAAAAATCTGATTTTGTATATTTGAAGAATCTTGTTTTTTCTTGCATACTGTTGCAGAACGCCCTTGGACTTTTTCTCTTTTTATGTAGCTTCTCAGCCTAGTTATTTCAAATTATTTCTGAGACAAAGCAGATTTGTTGCTCACAATGATGATATTTTGAAATATGGAGTCCAATAGAAATGAAACATGAAGCCATGGACTTTTTTGCCAGCTTCTTCAATGTGAATTTTTGGGTAAGTCCTTTCATCTGAATGGACTTTAAAGACAGAACAGCTTTCAAGACAAACAACTGATATGTGATATAGGCTAACTGCAGTCCATAGAGGGCCCTCAAAATTAGATTCAGAGTTTTGAATTAGATTATATAGCACCATGGTGGAGTCACGAAATAAGCTGACAAACCAATCTTTTTCCCTAGCTGCCCAAGAAAGGTCTTGTTGAAGATAAAATATCTGAAGTTTTCTGAACAGTTTATTTGATTTCTGTGCAATGGAATATTTGAGCAAAAAAAGTGGGAGGAAAAAGAAAAAAAAAAGTCTTTTTTTTTTTTTTTTTTTTTTTTTTTAGCAGATTCTTTAACAGGGAGAAGTGGAGCCTTCTGTCCACCTGAAGAGACTTTGACTACTGCTTATTTTATCTGAAATACAAGAATAGAAGGAATCCAACGACTTTGCACCATCTTGATTGTGGTAAAGTGTGAAAATGAAAAGATACAGAACTGTGATGGGGAAATGACTCCTTTCAAAGACTTTGAAGAAAAATGCACTTGTAAGCCTCTTGGGAAAGAGAAAAAGGAAGAGCCAGTGGGCCAACCAAAGCAAAATATTAAATAAACTTAACTAGGCCAGAACAGAAGGTATAGAGGCAGCATGCAAAAAATATTCTTGCCACTTCACAGAGGTAGAGAAGCAAATAGAATGGTAGTTTATGCAATGTTGCTTAGACACCCATTTCCTAGAAGAGTCTAGCTCTGCTAATGCTATGGGGTTGTAGCCGTGCGGTGGGTACAGACACACCACTCACTCTGACCCAATTCTGAGCCAGCTACATCCAAGCAACCTCCAGCAAGAAGCTGTGGAGCTCTGTTTAACATCATGATGAGCCTGACTCAAGATGCAGTATTGAGCAATTGGGCTCCCATCAAGCCCAGTGAAACCAGCCAATTTGTGTGCTGGAACCAGCTTGTCTCTGGCTTGCTAATGTGCATCCTTCTACTTCTCTGAGACATAATGTCAAAGCATCTCAGCAGGGAGACCTGTGAGAAAGCTTCATAAATAATAATACATGAAAGAGAGATAGAAATCTATTCACAAAAATGGAATAGTGAGCATGAAACAAAAATTCATTAAAAATGTATGACCAGAGTAATAAGACTAGCTTTGTTTTGGCATTGGCTGCCTGCAGGAAAGGAAAAAAAAAAAAAAAAAAAGGAAGGAGAGAATCATATTACAGAGATGAAAAGCAAGGGAGGCAGAAAAGCGGATTAAATAGATAGCTATACACTTTAGTTTTAAGGACTATCATCGAGAACCATATAAATCTGAGCACATTAAAGATCAGGAATGGCAAAAGGGGCAGTTGGAGAATGTAGAATTAATTAAGGAGACAGACAAAGGCAGAAACTACACTTCACAGGAAACAGAAAGGAGTGCAAAATCTGCTGACTTTGGAGAAATCAACAACTGGATCTCCTTGCCAGGAGGACAGAGACCAGGGAGAAGGGTTGTGAACAGCTATCTGGTGGCCCTACATGGACAATATCACACTGTTACTGTCAAACCTAACAGCACTTCACTTCTTCCATAGTCCTTCGGAGCAACGTTTCCCAATCTTTTGAGATCTGAGGCCCCCTTCAGGAAGACGCAGCTACCCACATCCCCATCTTGTAGCCCCGCCAGGTGTTGTGCCAGATGTTTTCCTATTAGCATCTCCCTCACTAACCTTTCCTTCTTACTGCAAGGAGGGCTGGGGGAGCTAGTGAAGGTATTTTATGATTGCAATACTTCCTCTGATTTGTTTATTTGAGGACAAATAAGCAACTAATTAAAAAAAAATCAGAAAATAAATTGTCATCCATGTTTCCTAGGTGGGAAGGTCCTTAATATCCTCTAGACTGACCTTGGGCATGCTAGAGGCCACAAAACACTGCTGGTTCTGCACTAAGCGCATTATGTTGTGCAATGCTAATTGGCATTTCTCATTAGCTCTGCTCCCAGGCATTCTGGCTAGCCTCTGTTTACTTCTGCCTATCAGCACAGCGGAGCAGGCAGACCTGTTTTACATGGCACAAAATCAGCTTAAGAAGGAATTGGCCAGTAAACCCGGATTATAGCTACCACTGGGAAGTGCCAACTGGTGGCTTCTGGAGAACTTCTTCAGGCACAGTCACTGTTAGTTTGTCATGCTCTCTGGTGATTTGAATGAAGCAGGGGATTAAGACTTGAGGCTTTTTTTGCATAGGATCAGAAGAGATCCCTTTCTGTGGGCTGCCTCCCTGATTCCCAAACTCTGAGCACCCCAGGGTGGGTTAACCACCCTGGCACTAAGGGCTGAAGACTGCTGAGCGATGTGAACTCTGCTTACTCGAGTAAGCCCATGATAGATGAACTCATGGTACTAAATGGTCCGGAAAATAGTTTCTGTCCTTCACTTTTTTGGCCTCAGAAGAATATAACACAGCAGTGCCCTTTGCTGTCCTCTCCTTCACACAGATCCATTCATTTCTGAGTTTTGTCAGGAGGGCAGATGAGTATTTTCTTAATTAAACAAGAGCCCAAATCCAACTTTGCTCACATGGACAGAGATTAAAACTGAACAATGGAGGTTAATAACACATTACCTTGGTGTGAACTTGAGAAATGAGCTAGCTTGGTTCCAAAATACCTTGGTAATTCTTTGAATGGATTACAGCTTCTTTTTAAGACAGAAAACAAACCCAGATCTGCCTTGGCTAAGTTTTGCTCAGTGTGTCACATTCTACAATCCTAAACCAAAACTTCTAAGTTTGCAGTGGTCAGGTTATGGAAACTAGCTTAAATTTGGATCTGGGATGTGAAGTTATCGTGTGGCTTTGAGCTGACACTGAACTGCCTAAAGTTACTGAAGACTGGGTACTGAAGAACAGAGGTACAGCAGATATCAAAAACTGCAGCTGAATTGAACTGTGAGTCCAAAGATAACAGTGCCTGAACTCAGATCTGTTCTCACCATGCTTGTCCTGCTGCATGAGGCTGAAGTCAGTAGTTTTCTGGTAAAGTATCCTCAATAAAAGCTTTGGGGCCTGACACAGACTGAGTGTATGGAGGTCACTAAAAAAACACTGTTTAAGATATTTCTGAAAATATATAAGATTCTAGAGTCTGTGGTCTGTGTCTAGAGGAAGAAAACCTCTAGAGGATGTAATGAATTTCAGGTTTTTAAAGACCTAGGAATTACCATGAGGGTTCTCGCTTAGCCAGCACCCAGCTTAAATGTTACATGCTCAGGCTGCCTTAAGAAGAGCAGAATAATTGAAGTCAAATCCAATCCTCATCTATATTCTTGAAACGAAGTAGCACCCTCACTCTTTCCTCGTAGGGAGTCCTCCTGCTGCAATAGCACCTGCAACCTTGTCTGCCTGAGGGACATTGCCAGTCTTTGCTCCAGCAGCAGCCAGAGCAGCTCTCAACAGCACACTGCTTCACTCTTCTGAGCATCTCAGGCCAGCACAAGTCACAACTTAGCTCAGCATGCAGCCAGCAGGTTGACAATAGTTAAAAATAAATGGAGATGGATGTGATTGCTTATGAAGTGACACAAGTCAGAAGCCCCAGTCCAAATCCAGCCCCTGTTTTGCTGCATGTACATGGGTAGATAATCTTTTTGTTTTAGAACATTTACTACCCAAATAGGAAGTCAGGCAAATGGGGGAGAGGAATGAGGATTCATCTTTTTCTCACAAGTTTGGAAGGGCTGAACCTACTTGCTATCACCGGCAGTCCAGGCTTTTGCCCCAGCTACCGGGGCCTCAGAACATCACTGTAGTTATTTTTCTTCCAGTTTTGCCCAGATATTCCACATAAAGGTCTCAAAACCTTTTCAAAAAAAAAAAAAAAATCCATCAATTTCCTTGTTAAGTTTCAGTTTCATTTAAATGACATTTTCTTCGTTTCTTCGTACAATGGGAGGGGGAGGCTGGGGGGAAGAAAAAAGAAAAAGCAGAACTCCTCAGTCTCCTCTGGCTAAAGCTCACTCTGCACTAGGAGCTTGGAGCTTGATTCAGAAATGTTTCCTGAAATCCCTCCATTTCTGCTCTGCTTTCTGCTGCACGGCCTCCTGTGAGAAGCATGCTTGTTCTCCAGGAAGTTTTAACTAAATCAGAGTAGGCATTTTTGAGCCAGGACTATGAAAATTGAGAGGTTTATATTCTCTTTTTGGTTTGGGGGGATGGAAGAAAAAGAAGGAATTAAAATTCTGAGTCTCAGTTTAGCCTAAAATGGAAAAAAAAATCATAATTATTTCATTCCTGGCTCAGGAGGCTAGCTGATTCATTGTGATGCAATCTGCAGCAAATATTTGGACCTCTGAGAACTTGAAAACCCACTAGTATTTGTAAACGTTTTCATAGCTCAGGACTTGTGGATTTTGTAATTACTGCTGAGATCTCTGGTCAAATTTGTACATTCTGCTAGACAAACTGCTTTGAAGCTCTAATTTCCTTAAAACTTACTAAAATAGAAATTGAGACAACTGTACATAAGATCTGGTACTGATGCCACCTGTGTAAATTTTATGGCCAAGTTTGAATACAATGAAATGAATCTCTGATTTATTCTCAGACTTGTGAAATAATAGCCAGACATTTAATTGCACAATCTTTGCAGCAATTAATTATTTCATCATATCGTGCTATAATCAAGAAGGAAGTCAGGGAAGGAAGACTGTTGTATTTTCTGTTATACTTGGAAATGCTGCAATTAGTGGAGACAGAGGCTCATGAATAAATAAAACTTTACTGATGGTCTCTCATATATACATATTTATGATTTGAAGGAAGCAATTGATTTAGACCCAAGTGAAAGTCTGTTATGAGGACTTCTGAAATATCTGCAGTGAACTTCCAGCTTTACTCTAAAGCACAAAGTGATTAATCACAATTTACGTGTCGTAATGTTTTTATTACAAACACTTGGCTACATCTCAGTAACTTCATCTAAATAAACACTTTTATCCTTTGTGTGGTGACTTTTTAGAGAGAGACAGAAAGAGAGACACTCAGTTTACTGAAGAAAAGTTGTGCATGTAGGTGGTGGCTCCTGTGACAATAACCTGTGACCGTATCCCCTCCAGTGAGCTGTGGTGGATGATCGGGTTCCCAGGTGAGATGTTGGGCTCCAGGTGTGGATGTAGTTTGCAGGGAGAGAGATGGAAACACTCTCAATTGTATTTTGGGACCAACCAGGTGGCAGAGGGATGCATGGAACAAGCATGGCAGCTAACAGTGTCCTGGAGCCACGTACAGCTCCTTGGACAGTGAAGGATTTGAGGACATGTTGTTCCCTTTGTTGTTAAAAACAGAACTTAGGCATGTGTTTAGATGTTTTTTTAGTCAGGATTGGATTTCATTGCATGCTTTGTCCAACTGAGACCTAAGGTCATGTAGATGTGGTTGATAGGACACAACCTATAAGCCATGAAAAGCCTGGACTGCAGGCCTTGTCCTTGAGGCTCTGGTCATGCTCATTCCCAAGTAAGCAAAGGAAATAACAAATGTCCAGGTTTTTCTAGGATTGGGATTTTAATTTTTCTTTTGTTTATTACATGCAGTCAAGTGTGTGTAAATATAATAAAGCATGGAAATATACCATAATGACTGAAAACAGAAATATTTAAGATGATCATACTTTAGAAGAAATTCATCACAGTAGTGGAACTACATTCAGTTTTTAATTCAGTATAGACTGTGTAGAAACCAATGGCATGTTAAGGATAGATGTTCATCTTACATTCCATGGATTGCCCCAAACTAGTGCCGTAAAGTGAGGTTTTTACTTGCTAAATCTTTATCATCTCTTCATTTTGACAATGTTACTCTTTGCAGCTTTAAAGCTCCATTTGTCTGTCCTCTATTAAATTTACCAGTGGAGAAAATTGATAATCTGTTATTATCCTGATGATCTCTTTATTATATTAATAGAAAATGCATACTCACAGGGTTATGTACATTATGTGCACAAGGGCGTGTGTACATTTGAGATTTCAGAACTACCAAATGTCATTTCAGTGTCATTTGCACCAGGTATTCAACATGTAACTCCCCCTTTAAGTAAAGATCAATGTAGTAATGTAGTGGTGGGACTTTGGAAGTGAGAAATGATAGTGCTGGTATGCAGTGTCTTAGTTTGGTTGTGGTATTCCTGAAGGAGCGATCACTGGTTATTGTTCAAAAATGCAGAGAGAGACCTTGCAACAGGGGAAGTCCAGATGGATGAGCTCTCTGTTCTCTCAGGGCACCTGAGAGCTTGGTGCCTGCAGCTTGGTGATAGCCAGACCTGGAGCTGAGAGGTAAAGTATTGGAGCCCCCACAGATGTCAAAGTGAATGGAAACAACCCTACACCTTCCGTGGCTGCATCACTTCACGTCACTTCCTTCACAGGGAGTAGTGACAACCTTCTTTCCTGTTTCCATTTGCTCTGACCATTTGCCCCAGCATTTTATTTTATTTTATTTTATTTTTTTCCTGTCTGTGCATTTAATTCTGTCTGTACATTGAATTTCAGGAAGTGTTTTTTTTATTGCGTGGGCGGCAGAACTGGTACAGGGTGCCCAGCAAGGTTGTGGAAATTGTATCTTTGGAGATCTTCAAAAGTTTCTTGTACGTGATCCTGGTCACCCTGCTCTGGGTGTCCCTGCTTGAGCAGGGTAGGATCAGTTGGACCTCAGAGGGCCTGCCAGCCTCAGCCAGCCTGTGATTCTGTGAATACCCAGTTCTGCACAGCTTTTTCATGCAGGGCTCTGGTAGGCATCTTCAGCAGCCATTAGCAAAGAAAGCATAGATTTTTTTTCACCCACAAACACATTACCTTCTATTATTTTCTGTCCCTTCCTTTATCCTTAAAAGTGCATTTTTCTTCTACAGCTTCCATTCTGACTAAGCAAACCCCAATGCTCTGCCTCCATCTCAGCTCTGGAAATGGATGCCTTTTGGGCAGTCGCTGCATGGCTTCTTTCTTACACCGTCTCATGACTGAAGGAATGTTAAATGGTGTAACTGGAAATTAGATAGGGGAAACAGTTATTTCAGTCTTCACACTTCCCCTTCCCTTCTCAACTCAACCTACTGTGACTCATCAACAGAATGAGCCTCCTCCTTCCCGTAAGTGAGTGTGTATATATGCATATAGATAGATAAACACCCAGTTTTTCTGCCTCCATTCAGCACACTGGGCAGTGGGATATAGAAAAAAATAATCAGATACTGTAAGTTCTCTTCCTATGTACCTTTTCCTACATAAGCATGAGACTGTTTGGATCATGGTAGAAAAAAATCCTGCTTATGCTGCTGTTTCCTATTGTTCCTTGGAGAACCCTGACAGATCATATACTTGCAAATAATATTTACTCCAGGGAGAAAACATAAAACATTCTCACCAATTATTATCCACAATGAGGTTACTTGACTAGCTGTGGTTATAATGAAATGTTTCTTGGTTAAAAACAAAACAAAACAAAACAAAACAACATAAAACTGCGGAAATTTACCAGAAAAATAGTCAGAAGTTCACTCAGCTGGAGACATCAGACATATGCCAAAACCAGAAGCTGATATCCAGCACCCCTCACTGAATTCAAATAAATAAGACTTCTCTGAACTTAAACTAATTCATTTAAGGATGTGGATCCAAACACCCCTAATGGGTATTTTCCACTGTGCTCGATGTCCTTAACTCCTGTTGAGGTCAACATCTGCATTTTCTGCCTTAATTTGGATGTCCCTCAGTCCTCCACTCATACCAGACTCATTTCTGCACTTAATCTAATTCCATTGATCAAAGTGTTTTGATTTGTTTGATTTAAGTATTTGATTTCAGTATTGCTGGGATGTGCCTGCCAGAGCATGTGGGACTAAGTAGGCAGGCTTTTGGCTCACATGTTGCTGCTCAGCACTATTTTCTCAACATGCATGAAATAGGCTATCTGCAAGGTTGCAGTGTGGGTGGAAGGCAAACCACACACGGCTATGAATATGGACACAGAATCCCAGAAGGGCTGAGGCTGGCAGGGCCCTCTGGGGTCCATATAGTCCCACCCTGCTCTAGCAGGGACACCCAGAGCAGGGTGCCCAGGACCACATCCAGATGGCATTTGAAGATCTCCAGGGAGGAGATTCTACAACCTCTCTGGGCAGCCTGTGCCAGTGTCCAGTCACCCATATAGTAAACACACAGTTAGTGTTGCTTAGACACAATTAATTAGATTTGGGGGCACACACTGAGGATAAGTGAAGAACAGCTATTCCTTCCAGTGACTAAATTTCTAATGCATAAATAATATTTGGCCAGAAAAGGAGAAAGAGCTTGGCTGAGTCTCAAGCCTTGTTGTTTGGACTAAGGTTCAAATTCCTACACCAATAATTATTCAGAGAATGTGGAACAGCTTTTGCAGGGGACACTGAAACACAGTCATCTCAGGACAGAAAATGGGCTGCTAAACTACTCAACAAGGTAACTGAGCAGCCAGGTCCAAGGCTGTGGTCTGGATATAGATTTAGGGCTGGATGTCCTGACTTTGGCAGATATCTTAACCATAGCAAAAATGACTTTTCTAGAAGAGAGATAAGTGTCTGTCATTTTGACCAGAAATACAACCCCACCATGGCAACATTTCTTATGAAAATTTCATCAAAATTGGCATATTCCCAAGAAAGTATCCATTTCAACAAACTGGCATTTTCCAATGATAAACTGCATTTCTGGAAAATACCCAAATAACTCTACTGCTTGGCACCTGCTTAGGTTGATAAATATTGAATCAAGTGGTTCACATTACTGTGGAACCCCATGGTATTTTTTGTTACATGATACTTGGAAAAAAGGCTGCTGTATCAGAGGGGAATTTGCACTGGGAGTCTCTCTTTTGTAGTGCCAAAGAGCACTGTCAGCAGGGTGAAAGCTTAGGGATGATCAGACCGTTGTACATGAGAGATGTATGTATTTGCCCACTGCATGAACAAAACCTTTGATTTTTTATTGCCCAGGATAAAGCATGTCAGCCAAGCCTTCCCAAGGTATATCTGTCCTTTTCTGCTCTCTCTCCCACATAATCCCTTACACTTTCACCCATCCTTGTGAGGAACTCTACTAGGAAATTTAAGCTGACTTGTGATGAACATTGTTAAGGAATTTGAACCAGTTTTAGAAAAAAGTCCAACAGGTTTCTATGGAAGTGGTTTTGGCTCATCACAGCTTCAACAACAATTCGGCCCACATAACCGTGAAAGTCCAGCAATGAGTTAGGAAAGAATTCAGGTTTGAAAAGGGGCAAAGCACTTCTATGGGGGGCATCCTGGCTGGAAGCAATTGGCAAGTCTTTGGGATGGAAGACTGGAGGCAGACTGTGATGTTGCTCCTACCTCAACTAAATATTGATGTGAATATCTTTTTCAGCCTCTGCTTGAAGACTTGACTCAAAACCTACCAGTGTCCATAGGAATCCCTTTTACTGACCTTAGGAACTCCAGTCTCTAAAGTTATTCTGTTTTCTAGTCTATCAGTAAGAGATAAGCCAAATTATGTTTGCCTTTTATAGGACAGAAATAGCAAATCTCTGAGGATATTTTCCTGTTTTCCTTGGAGATTATGAGAATTTCTTACTCAGAAGTAAACCTTGATGGTCAGATTCATTGCTCCTAATTTTATGTCTCTAGTGCTTTTACATAACTAATGACTGTGCATGATTCATCTCAGCTACCTGAGATGCCTGCTTTGGGATGAGATTAAAGGCATGCCAGACACACCAGTTCTATTGATCACCTTCCCTATGACCATTACAAGTGAACTCTCTTCCAGGTGTTGGAAAGAGAAAACAACATCTCCATGGCCATGTTAACATTTATGCCTTGGAGCTCTTAACAAGTTCCTTCATGACTCAGACAGCAGAGATTCAAAGCGGTGAGGCATAGCTAGTCTGAAAAGCTTATTTTCTCTCTGTTTATGCATACAGAGCTACTTAAAATACATACATGCAGAAAGTGCATGTTCTCCCATAATCCAGACTCTCTACTACAAAGGCTGGGCTCCCTGATACCCTTTTGAGTCCATGTGTCTGCTTACTGCTGTTGTATGTTTTGCATCTGCTTGACGCAGCTGTGGATGGCCACATTTAACACAGGGTGGCAAAGAATGTAGTTCTCAGGAGTTTTATTCCCTTTGACTGAAGATTTTTTCTCCCCTCAGTGCACAGCTACAGTGAGGATTTTCCAACAGTCAATCAAAATGTGTGCTCAACCTCCCAAAAAATTGAGTAGAGAAACTTTCTCAATGACAGCAAAACATACAGATAACTCAGGGCAGGTCTGACAAACATGTCCAGAAATCACAAGATACAGGTGAATTTCCTTTCTCCTCTCTCCCATTTCAGCAGCTACAAATTAAATGTAAATGGTTATTTTTTTCTTTAAAAATCCTGTGTGACATTTATTGACTGCAGGGCAGTTGGAGGCTAACGTTTTCTATTTATTCCGCACAGCATATGGAAGATAAACAATGGCGCAGCAGGACATGGTGCTGTAGAAAGACCCCCTGCCATTTCCAGCTGGTACCTTGGATCAATGTAAATTCATTGACCTCTCTGCCATGGCTGTTAATGTGACTTCTTACGATGTGGGTTCCTATTCACTGGAAATGGCACTCTGCTATTCGGGGTGGCATATTCTGTAGTGCTAGGATGTCCCACTGAGCAAGAAATAAATGAATGATTCTCCCATAGTTTGTTCTCTCTCTGACTGCTGGTGGGATAATTACAGTTTTAAATTACTGTTATTACCTTAATGACCTGTTGCCTGGTGAGGAGAATAATATGAGGAGTTGTATATTGGTACTGGCAAACAGCAAGTGTTCAGTCCATCTCAGGTGCTGGAGGCTGCAGATGCATGGCAAGGCTGATGAGAAAGCCCTCATGTTAGTGGACCTTCATGGTGATCAGGTTTCCTGTTCTCTTGGCCTTCTTCAGTGGCATCCCAAAATATAGAAATCTGGATCTTTTAGGTCATGTAGGCCTTTTCTGCTTCATTAGGATAAACACAGAGCAACTCAGCTACTCTTTAGGAGCTTTATCAAAGAAGCCATCAGGATTTAGGGGTGTTGGCAGAATGGAGATATTAAAATATTTTTTTACAATGCTTTTCCAGTATGTTTAAAAGTGGGTTAGTAGTTAGAAGTAAGACAAAAAGATCCTTGTGCCCTTCTGTAAGGAGGAAAAGTCAGGGGGGAATGAAAAGCATCATAAATGATCAGTGAAGAGATGGCAAGACTGGGGTTCATGTACCTAAATTAGAATGTGGTATCTTTCTAATATGACAGAGAGGACAACAACTGGGTTCGTCTCTGGGCCTTGACAGGTTTATTTTCCAGTTAAGTCACCTATTCCCAAATGCAATTAACTGCTTCATGGAAATTCTCATTTCTGCCCACTGACTATGGAGAGAGGCTGAACAGCTCAGCCAAAGCCACCTACACTGCAACCCTAGGCAAGATAGAACTTAATATAACAAGTAAACTAACAGAGGAAGCAGCTTATGGAGAAGGGAATAAGTTCTAAATTAACAGTATTAATACTAACTCCAGAACAAGACCATGGTGACCCATTTCAAAGGAAACATCACTTTTTACTGCAAGAACTGATGCAGAAATGGATCAGAAACTGATGCACCAGCCTTGTAGCCAATACATGTATATCACAAAAGCTTCCTGCAACAGCATGTAGATAACACATCGAATGCAGGGAAGGTCTGCCCATGGGCAAGTGCAAAACTGCTTTCTGCCCATGATTTTCTGCAAAGAATACAAACCAGGTTAAAAGTTGGCTTATTTCCAGTTAGGAATTTATAGCAGTTGAGTCATTGCTGTCAGGGCTAAGTCTCAACCTGAGGGAAGTTTTTATTCAGAAGGATATTCTTATCACTATTGAAAAAAACTGTCTCTGCAAAAACAAAATCTTTTTAAAAAATACATATATATATATATATATATACATGTATATATCTCTATATATTTTTTTTTCTTCTGGAGGAAGAGCAAGGGTTAAACATATGTGGATATTTCTTTGTCACACTGCTTTCTTTGTGACTCTCACTTTTCTTACCCTTTTCAAGGTCCTTTGGGAAGGGCTGGATGCATTTCTTTGGAAATCAGGGCAGACCCTTGAAAGTATGAGCATAAAATGAAAAGCTCTTCAGTCAAAGGGTTAGTTCACAGTGAGAGCTAGTGGAGTACATGCTAAACATATAAATATCAATGAGACCTCTCAAAATGCCTTGATATGCAGTTGTATGCCATCTATCAAAGGTGTTAAAGAGACAGCTAAAGTGAGAAGAAAAACCCTTAAGTTGAATAAAGTAAAAGTCACAGATCAAACCTTATTAACACCTGTCACTTACAACACCCACGTCAGAGGAAGAAATTAGCACCTCCTGACACAAATCCCACGTGTACAAAAACAAGTAATGCACACGAAAAGGCACAAAAAGGGATGAATATTAAAGCAATCACTCAAAGGGAGGATTCATCTTGCTTCTAACTACACATGAAGCAAAAAATAAAATGCATAGAGAGAAATTTTATAGGCAGAAAAGCAGCTGGGTACACCAGGGACCACAGTCAAAGCGTGGAAGCTGTGAAGAGCATATGAAGAAGAACTCAGTTTCATCAAATGTGGATGAATAAATATCAGTGAACTGAGAAATAATGAGTACTTAGATGAGTAATGGGGCTAAACACTGATTTAAAACCAAGTGTCTGTTTAGAAGGAAAACTGTTCCTTTTAAAGTACTGACAAAAAAGCAAGAGGCTGAAGCCAGAACAGTGACAAATATTTCTGCAAGAGAAAGCCCCTGCAGTACTCTGTTTGGCTAGAGATAACAGAGGTAAATAACTTTAACGTCATGAATTTAAGAGATGTGCGTGTTTGATTTTCTCTCTCTTCCAGTACAGGTCAAAAGGACTGGAGTTTGCAATCATGTTGATGGAAATGAAAAGACGAGAGCAGAGCTAGGGAAAAGGAGAATTGTTCTGTGTTTAATTTACCGTGAGGTGAGGGAAAACATAGTGATGAGCCACGTAGCCTTGCTTCACCGCTTTGTCACAGTCCAGCTGCGCTAGCAATACTGATGTCTGGTCATCCGTTAACTTTTGGTGGCTATAAATATACTGCTGCCCCTCTCTAGCAGCAATGATCAAATCTCTGAAATCCTCCTACTCTCAGTTGCCCACTTAAGGTCGATTCTAAGGGCACCCCACTCTGCTCATCACCCCATTTTGATGGGCTTTGCAGACAGACACCAGTGCAAGCACAGATCAGTAATATTCTGTTGAGTGTGGGACCTGACATCCACAGGGAATCAGCTTTTCTAGCTTGGCATGGCTCTGTCTGCTGGCAGTGTCTCTTGCCCAGGGCTCAGTCGCTCCTGGCCATGTGTGCCAAGCATGACTATGTAAGTGTGTGCATGCATATGTAAGTGTGTGCATGCATGTGTGTGTATAAAGCGAAGGCTGCAACCATACTTTCTACTGAGGGAATTACAGATGCTGCAGCCTACTCACTCTCTCTCTCTTCCCCTCTAATACTCCTACCCCCTTCAGGAGCTAGAAATACTCCAGAGACTGCAATAACCTACACCAGCTGGGAATAGAGCCAAAGTGGCTGTTGGCTGAGAGTAGCTGGAGTCTGCTTCAGCGTGGCCTTTCATACTCTTTGCACGACCCTCCAAAACCCTGGGGGATTAGTGCCCCTCTGAGCCCCATTATACCATCTGTCAAAGAGTTCCCCACATGAGGGAAAATCTCTGCTGGCCAAGAAGAAGGCTGGGCAGCACAAAGAGCTTCGTTCACTCCCCAGTCAAGGCTCTTAATTTTCAGGCTCGCTGACTGCATATATACAGTGCAAAATGTTCAAAGTGACTTCTTCCTAGGATTAGGAATTTAAACAAACAAGTAAACAGAGAAGTAATATTAGCTTGCTCCTGCCCTACTATTAAAAACAGTTTTATGACCTGAAAATTATACACCAACAGATTTTGGCAGGGCTTTCTCAACTAATCTGCTCCACACATACATGCATCTGTCTTCTTACTTATAGCATTAGCTGTCACCATGGGACTCTGTCTTTATTTTCTTCAACAGATTTTTAGTGGGCTCTTCAGCCCTAAAAATAAACATGATCTCCTGGGGGATGTGTTTGTCTCCTCAGCTCCCATGTGCAGGTTGCTGCATGATTCCTGCTGGCTGTGTGGAGATTTATCTCCCAGAGCTGTGTGCAGACCTGCCATGTGGCAGAATGAGAGTGGAAGCCAAAGATGATTTGTGGAAGTTGCTGTGTATTTGCAGCAAAGGGAACACTGCTTTTTCTAGAAATAAGGCGACTGATCTTGCTTATCCTTTTGCATTTGATACCAAAATGGTCAATCTGTTGCAGGGTACAGTGCCTTCAGCACTGTGACAGCTGGGGCCTCAGGACCAGCTCTTCTGCAAAACCTGTTGAAAAATAAAATTACCTGAGTCACTTTTTGTGCACCTGTCTCAAGATCATTCCTTTTTGCACTCACCTTCGGTTCCCTATGATTATCAAAGCCTTTGAGCCTGCAGAACTCGGAGCATTTGGATACAGGCTACAAGCCCTTCATCACCATCTGAGCTCAACTTACACATTTAGGGGGATCTATTTATTTATTTATTTATTTATTTATTTATTTTCATTACTGAACTTGGAAAGTTGTCCTACATGAAGAGCTCTGGATCAATCACAGAATCACAAAGAAGTCTTGGCTGGAAGAAACTCCTGGAGATCATCTGTCCTAGGCTTTTTTTTGGAAAGCAGGGTCTTAGATTAGGTTATTTAGGGTCTTCCCAAGCCAAGCCTTGAATATTTACAGTGAGGAAGATCCCACTGTTTCTTGGGAATTCTATTTCAATGTTTATTTGTTCTCATTTTTTACATCCATGTGGAATTTCTCTTGTTCCCATTGCTTCTTGTCCTGTCGTTGTGCATCCTTGTGAAGAAAGTACTCTGATCTTTATAGCTACTTTTAGGTATTGGAAGTTTGTAATTAAATTTCCCCAAGCCTTCGCTTCTTGAGACTGAACAAACCCAGTCCCTTCAGCCTTTCTTTATATGTCAGGTTCTTCAGCCTTCTGATTATCTCAGTGGCCTGGACTCTCTCCAGTTTTTAGTGGCTCCAAGGACCTGCATTGGTGTTCTTTTCTGTACTCATCTTGGCACTTACATGCTGTGTTGGGTCAGGCACAAAACACAGCCATGCATGAATATACTGTGGAAAACAACCTGTCTCCTTCTTTGTAGAGCATGAGGCACCTGTAGAACCTGTTCTAAGTCCATAGTGGATCAGTCCTGTACTCAGGTCTCTGAGAAGACAGACTAGTACACAGTTCATCTGTGCTAAACATACTTAGAAACACACACACACACACACATAAAGTCCTTCTCTTGGAAAGCTGGTTTAACTGATCTGTTTGGAATGCTTAGGCCATATGGTCCTGATTATTTATATAGATAAGTGTGTGTATTTTTCTCTGCCTAAAAATAACCAGACTTAGGGAAGGAAGATGCTTTTGTGTAAATTATTTAAAATGGAAAAGCTGCTAATCCTTTGAGAAAATCCTCACTAGCGTTGCACGCACTGCTACGAAGCTCCTAAGATGTGGGGTGTGGGGCCTGGTTGATTAACCATGATTCTCTCATGTCCTTTTACACCCTTAGTGTGACCAGCCCTGTTGCTCCCTCTTGAGATAGTGCACATTCCTGCAGAACAGCTGATGAAATACAGCTGCAGGGCAAATATAATTTGTGGCCTTCTGTGTTGTGGCTTCTTTCTTCCCTCTGTGCTCCTTGTTCTCAACAACCCTTAATAAACTCTCATCGAGTGAGATTCTCATGAGGCTTGAAGGCCAAATACTAACATATGTGACAGCTCACAGTCTAAGTTGCATCAGTGGAGACTGATCTAAACTGCCTACCAGTCTTGTGCAGAATGTGCGTTAGGGATGTATGTGGTGAAGGATCTCAGGTCTAAGTTTAGACCTATCTAAGGCCTAAATTAGGTTGGTTGAGTGGCCACTGAATAGGCTGGAAGAATATGTTCCATAATCTTCTTCTCTTCCTTTTTGTGCTTTGAGGCTGGTGTCTTAAGCTGGGCAAAGTGTTGTCCATGTCTCCTTGCAGCCATCATATTCTCATTCCATCTATGCCATCCTTGGCTGGCTGTGCTGCATCTTGGAATAAACAAGCAAGGCAGCCATGCCATGGCTGCCTTTCAACTGAGGATGTTTGTTGTTCTTGGCAGTGAGCTGTCCTAGAAACCGTGTCCTTCAACTGCACCTATGGCTACTGAAGGATTTCATGAGGTTAAAAGCACTAACACTTGACAAGGTCTCAGATGTGTGAACATGAGGGAAAATGTGCATACTGTTCATTTTAGGACAAATAAAAAAAAATAAACTTTTAGTGTCTCCTCAGAAACAGCGTCATTCCTGGTGACATTCTTCATAGAACAGTGTTGCTTTTTGGCTAATGCTGGGCAAAAATTCTATTCGCAGGTTTTATATAGAACTCTCTAACAAGGACTTTACATGGTGCAATTCATGACCTTCCTTTACCCTGTCCCATCCCCAGCCTCATTTTGTAAAAAATTGTTTCTTGAGGGTGAAATTGTGAGGGGACCAGCTATTTCTGTCTCCCTGACATTTCTTGTTACAATCTTCCTCATTGCCCTAAACGGTTTGTTTCTGACTGTCAGCATTGCACAAACTCTTTCATTACAGTGGAGGAGAACTGACATTTAGCTGAGCTTTGCATTGGTTATTTGGGTGAAACAGGGAAGTGGATGGTATTATTAATATTATAATTTTCTGGAGTTGCTGTGGGAATACGAAAAAAATTATCATTCTAACTCTCAGCTCCCATCCTGTGGTTAGTTGTGTCCCGGCAGACTGTTGACTCACTCCATCTTCCTTGAGTTTCACAGAAGATCCAAACTTGTTTCCCATCCAGGGCTTCATATCCTACATGCTCCTGTGGCTGTCACTGCTGCAGTCTCAGAGTTTCTCCCTTTCTTCATACTCATGACATTTCTGTGAAGTGGAGAAATAGAATTATGCCCGTGCTGTACATAAGGACCTAAAACATAAGCAGACCATATAATTTGCTTTCAGTTCTGCGCTGGAAGTCTGTAGGAGGTCAAAAGCTTAGCTCAAATTCCCCCCTTGGAAGCAAACAGTCTTACCGCTGGATGACCTCTTCATCTCTACAGCTACCTCCTTCAAGCCTCCTTTGCTTCTGTTTCTCAATCAGTGTTTTCACAGCAGAGCTCAACCTCAGAGCTTTGCTCTGGGCTGCCTTAGAGAACACTGAACTTGCACTTGATTAAAGAGATGACTGCCAAGCAAGCAGGATCCAAAGATGCTCAGCATCCCTGTAAATGCCAGCCAATCCCAATTCCCCAGACACACAGCACCTTCTTCCCTTGTTTAGGAGCAACGAGAGTAGATGAGACTTCCCAGATTGCTGTCAGTTGACCACAGCTATGGAAGTGATCTCATTCATGTCTGATCAGTGACTAAACCATGAGAAACCAGATCCCTCTGCATCCCATTAGAGCTCTCTGGGTTTAGGTCCAGAGGACAACCTGCCCTGCCATAGTACTGGGGTATATACATGCATAGCAATGATTACTTCGGTGTGCAGAAGTTTTGAGATAAAAATCTCAGACTAGGGTTTGATCTATGTTAAAAGATACCAAGAAGTGATGAGTCAGGACCCTCTACTCACAAAAAACAGGGTGACAGGGCAAACTGTCCCACCTTGACACCTTCTCTTCCTCTGGAAGACTCTACGATTAATTACTGATTGAGTAAAGGTAAGAAGAAAAAGAGATATCTTCCCTGCTGAACAACAGCTAGACTCTATTTTGATTCTAGCTGGCAGAACTGGTGGTATTGCTTCAAATCCTTCAAGGATATGTATTAATTAATAGCAACAGTGACTCCAGAGTTCCAGTGCTCAACTCTGGCCCAGTTCTCCAACACAAAAAAGATCTCCTGGATGAGAGAAGCAATTGTTAATTGTCAGAAATCAACTTTTTGTTGTTGTAGTTGATTTCAATGACTAAAAAAAAAAGTAAAGAATTTTCCTCCAGGCAAAGAAAGGTAGCTGTAGATTTACACATGTTTTCAGTGGAAGTACACAAAATCCACATGGCTGCATTTGGAAGCATTCTCTATTGGTTTTGGACATGAAAATAGTGAAGATAAACTTTCTGTTTTACAAAAAATAAAATATCATGGAAAGAAGTCAGTTCACATATCCAAATTTGGATTTATTTTTATGTTTATTTTTATTTTTTTTAGATTTAAAGAACTTTAAAAGGTAGGTAATCTCCAACCCAGAGGAGATGAAGAACCCTAAAAAATTGTATTCTACTTCTAACTAAATAAGAGAAAATATGGTTGTCTTGTTTCAGGTTTGCACCCAAAACATTTCCCAATTTACTTTTTTTTTTTTTTTTTCCCCCCATATAATTTGGGATATTTTTCTTTCTTGAATTTCTTTCTTTGTAGAAATGCTAAAGCTTATCACTGCGTTTAAAAGTAATATGGTTCTGCTGTCTCCAAGGGAGCCTGAGAAGCTTTCCTTAGAAGATTTCCTTCTGTTTAAAGGTTAGTCAACTGCAGGGTCTGTAGGCTGGGAAGAAAATAAGCACAGAAGGATTTTTCAGAAAGTATACCAACAAGCTAGGTTAGAGCTGAGTTTAGGTTCTGTAAAATGGAGATTCTAACCAATAGAAATGTTTCTGTATTTAAGCATTCCAATGAAAACAATTTTGATTGGAATTATTCCCTTGCTGGGTTTATAAGCCAAACACTGCATCATTTTGCTAGAAAAGAAGAGCCAGATTTGTTAGCTTCCAGTAAGTTTCACAGTCTATTTTCATATTTTATGTGGAGTGAAATACAGAAAGCAAGTATGGAATGACAAAAATTGAAATGCAAATTAAGTTTTAAAAATTTGCTGTAAGTGACAAAGAAATGTAAATGCACTGAAAAATATTATCTCAAGGTTGAACATTCCCCCTGCTCAACTTCAAATCAGAGAGCAATTTCTGTACTTTCAAATTGCACCGTGAGGCTGATGTTTGCAATGCTCTCCCAGGTGTATAATACAAAGGAGTGTTAATTATTTAACGATGTGTACTGGCAGTCTGTGGGAATGGGGAGAGTGGGAAATAAACATGATGACTGTAAGGAAACAAATCTAATGTAAATAATGAAACTTATAGAGCTCTGTCCTAAAACAAAACAAAACAAAACAAAAAGTCAAAAAACAACAAACAAACAAAAAAAACAATCAACCAACCAAATAAGAACACCAACACCAACCAACCAACTAACCAACCAATCACAAAACCAAAAAAACAAATCATAAAACCAAACCAAACCAAAAAAAACCCTTCAGCGTTACCATAGCAACAGAAGACAGAAGACATGGCATGGGCAGCATCTTCTTTGTCCTCAGAGACACTTCCTTTCAGAAGTGAAGTGAACTTCTGCAAAGAGCTTTACAGACATTTCTTTTTGGTGATCCTTTGCCTGGAAGGCTGGAATCTGTTCCTTTAGATTCAGATGCCTTCCAGGAGTTGCATAAATATCCCTTCTGGCTCTCACTCCTGTTCTTTGGCAGCGCTTGGACCCTTTCCAACCAGTGACTGCTTCCTGGAAGAGTGCTGTCTACCAATCCTGAGGAATGATCTTTCATACCTACTCCAGGCTTAAAGCCAAGATAGACCATCACGGCATGTAGTCTCTACACTCAGACCATAAATATCATACCAGTGCCTTCTCACAGACCCCAGGCTCTAGCCTGCCTGAATCAGAGATGACTGGACAAGGTGAGGTTCCAGCAGTGGTACAAGATCCTGCAGTGGCAGGAATTGCTTTGAGGAGTTGCACCAGGATGTTACTTGGGTGTCTACACGGGCCTTGAAAGCCAACTCCTTAGACAACATTGTAAGTCCATTGTAAATCCATTACAAGTAATGAAATAATTTCCATTTAAACAGTTCTACAGGTTACTGCTACTTTTATGTGAAATAGCCAAGGGCTGGGTTTATGTCTTCAGTGGAAGCAAGTCTTGACCCTTACTGCTTCTCAGATTTTTTTTCCATACATGCTAGAGCTTTGAAGAATTAAATAATTCATATACCATATTGAAATAATAAATAATCAGTGAGGGAGGCTTAAAATTCACAGTACATAAGAAAAGATGGATCATTATAGCTTATTATAAAGCTCCCCTCATAGCCAAGCCTTGGGGTTCAGTGCCATAACATAATAAAGCCAGTGAAACTGTAATTAAACTCAGCTTCCCTAGTTCCTTGAAATTCATGCGGGAAAAATGCAGGAAGGGGATATGATTCAAATGGTGATGGGAGGCAATGGTAATAACACAGAGTCAAAGAGAGGTCATTCTGAAACACACCTTGGGGACAGCAGGTGTGGTAATAAATTAACTGTATATACTTTTCAAGGCAGGGCAAAAGAGACGCTGAGGAATTCCAAGGAAGAGTAAATTGCACATGGCAGAGCCTGCCAAGCAATAACCTGCTGATTTAGGGTCCATTCTTGGAGTGGCTCCATGTTCAAAATGTCTACAGACAACTGAACAAACAGGCCCAGGCTTGTTCTTGCTCTGTGGCCCCTTTCCTACACTGGTGCCTTTCCAATGCAGTGCATTGATCTACCAGTGGCTCACCCTGGCTGATGAAAGCCATTGAAACACAAGGTGCACAGAGAGGACTTTTGGATTCAACTCTCCTTCCATATGTACACTGAAATAATTACATTGCCACCTAAACTACTTAGTGGTTTATGGGTGGACACCTGACCAAGCATTCTAGAAAATGGCTCTTGGGGAACTACAGCTGCCTGCCCTTCCCAGATAATCCATACAGGAGGACATTTTTTCCCTTTCTCTCCCTTATCTCTCCCTTGATCCCTCAGGTTCTGACATACAGTAAAACTCATTATTCCCCCCTGTATGTCCTCATCCTAATGGGTGAAGAGCATAGAAACGGTGTTGCAGACATTTAGAAAGACCTAAGAATGCAGTAGTCTGGTTTGGTATGTTCACTCCAAACTCAAAAAGATCGTGTAACTCAATGATGTGCACAAATAGGCTCATTACTGCTTATTTCATCCTCTCCTATGATTTATAAACTAGGTATTGAAAATCAATGTGTAAATGGCACCATTTTGAAAATTGTGTGGAGAAAAACCCAATCAATCAGGAGAAAACTATCCAGAATGAGTAATGGTTGAACAGACAATTTTATGGCCACAGCCTCAAGAATTTGGAAGAAAATAAAAGATTTTACTCATGGAATTTGATGCAGTTGAATTTGTTTATCACCCCAGACTATGAAGTTTTGTTGACATTTGTAGGCTCTGAAATTACCTGACCTAGATTCTGCATCTTCTTCTCATTTCAGAATTCCAGATTTAAGAAACATCTCTCTGTGACATTGTAATGATCTGCAATTTACACAAAAGAATGGAGAACTCAGTAGACAGCTTTTGACATTACATTTCTTGGTAGGAAGTTTTACTGTGCACTCCCTCTTTTGATCCTGTGTCTATATGCTGAAAATGTATGAATCTTTGTGTTTGCAAGGATGGTAGGATTGAATCTTTAATGGAAATTGGAGTGCTTCTCCCTTAGCGCATTTTGTTTATATAGATTCTAAGGCAAACTCTAACATAAAGGTATCTTCTTCTTGGTAGCATTTACAAACACGTCTCAGCTGAACTGAAGGAAAAGGTGGGTAATTTGCTTGTTTATATTTCTGGAAGTCAACAGTGAAACAAACTCAGCACCTGAATAGCTAACATTCCCCAATGAGCTACATTTTTCCCAAAGTCTGAAATATCAGTACCTTGCTTTAATTCTTTTTTGAGAGGGGCTAGCACATTTGTCCAGTCTCTCCCCACTGAAGCATATAAGGGGCTATGGGAAGAAAATCGTCTTTAGTTAATGGATTTTACACAGAAATGTAAAATGGGAGGAAGATTGATACCCTTGCTTTCTAGGTATGACATTAATTCACCAGCAAGTATTTGTAGAGAAATCAAAGATCAAGATATGCCTTGGATATTCCAGCCTGAAGAGAAAGAGCCTTCACCTATAAAGTATAGAAGTATTATGGTTTTGAGGAATAGCTGATCATCTTGGTATGTTCTAGGAGCAGAGCTGACATCCTTGACCTCCAGATCCAAGCAATACCACTGCACATCCTGTCAGACAAATAGAAAACATATCAGGACAGGGAAAAGAAGGCAAAGAGACAGCTCAGAGAATGAGAGAAGAAGAAATGATGTCTCTATGTGGTTAGACAGCAGTGAACAATACAAGAGAATGAACAGGAAGACAGGTACAATAAAAATAGGAAAGAAAATAAATAACTTCTGGCTGAACTTAAACTGGGTAGCCCAAAATGTAGCTATACCTGGCCAAATACGGAGAAAAGTCTTAGGAAAATTGAGTAGGTCTCCTGCAAAAGAATGTATACTAGCCCAGCTATTTTTCAGGAGAAAGAGTAGAAGCTTTTATTATCTACAGATGAGACCCCAAGGAAGTGAGAGACAGTCCCCCAGCAGTGGCCTGTGCTGGAACCAGTCACAACATTGGAAGCCTTATTGTACAGATCCTGGGAGACACCGCAAAAGGGAAGAGAAAGGTCTCTCAGGAGTAGAGGAAGAAAATGTTAGGGTAGATAGGTGAGAAATATAGAAGGGTCCATTCAGTTCTGTAACTCTGGAAATGAAAGGAAAAAGAGAAGGCATTTTTCATCACATCTTATTTTACCATTATGAGTCATATGTGATTCCAGGTCAGAGGGAATACTTAAATGTTTATAGTTTTGAAATACTAAAGTATAAGATGTGTAGTAGTTACTAAGACTACTCATCTTTTACAGTATTCAACTGACTTCTCTTTAAACATGTATTTGCAATGTGGGAATGTAAGGAGCAGATCTTAATGAATGCTGTGCTTATCTGAATACTCCTGACGCCCCATAAAATCATGAACCTACAAACACAAGAAGTTTGTTTTGGGGGAAAAAAAGCATCCTGTAGGGGAAAGCAACAGTGAAGCATAAAAATTTACCAAACTTAAATAACAAGTAAGAAATGAATGCTAATGCCTATGAATATAAGTGACAAGATTTAAAATATAAGTCATTTCACAGAATCACAGCATTGTTTGGTTGGAAGAGACCTCAAGATCATCGAGTCCAACCTCTGACCTAACACTAACAAGTCCTCCACTAAACCATATTGCTAAGTTAAACATCTAAACGTCTTTTAAAGACCTCCAGGGATGGTGACTCCACCACTTCCCTGGGCAGCCCATTCCAATGCTTCACAACCCTCTCAGTAAAGAAGTTCTTTCTAACATCTAACCTAAAACGCCCCTGGCGCAACTTAAGCCCATTCCCCCTCATCCTGTCACTAGGCACGTGGGAGAATAGACCAACCCCCACCTCGCTACAGCCTCCTTTAAGGTATCTGTAAAGAGCAATAAGGTCACCTCTGAGCCTCCTTTTCCCCAGGCTGAACAAACCCAGCTCCCTTAACCTCTCCTCGTAGGTCTTGTTCTCCAGACCCCTCACCAGCTTCATTGCCCTTCTCTGGACTCTTTTGAGCACCTCTATGTCCTTCTTGTAGCGAGGGGCCCAAAACTGAACACAGTACTCAAGGTGCGGCCTTACCAGAGCCGAGTACAGGGGGACAATCACTTCCCTAGACCTGCTGGCCACACTGCTTCTTATGCAAGCCAGGATACTGTTGGCCTTCTTGGCCACCTGAGCACACTGCTGGCTCATATTCATCTGACTATCCACCATCACTCCCAGGTCCTTCTCTGCTTGGCAGCTCTCCAACCACTCATCTCCCAGCCTGTAGCTCTGCTTGGGGTTATTGCGCCCCAGGTGCAGGACCTGGCACTTGGCCTTCATACAGTTGACCTCAGCCCATCGGTGCAGCCTATCCAGATCCTCCTGCAGAGCCTTCCTACCCTTGAGCAGATTGGCACACACACCGAACTTGGTGTCATTTGTTAACTTACTGAGGGTGCACTTGATCCCCTCATCTAGATCATCAATAAAGACATTAAACAGGATCGGCCCCAGTACTGAGCCCTGGGGGATGCCACTAGTGACCGGCCTCCAACTAGATTTGGCTCCATTCACCACGACACTGGGCCCAGCTATCCAGCCAGTTTTTTTACCCAACGAAGTATATGCCAGTCCAAGCCACAAACAGCCAGTTTCTTGAGGAGAATGCTGTGGGAAACGGTGTCAAAAGCCTTGCTGAAGCCAAGGTAGACCACATCCACAGCCTTTCCCTCATCCACCAAGTGTGTCACTTTGTTATAGAAGGAGATCAGGTTTGTCAAGCAGGACCTGCCTTTCATAAACGCATGCTGACTGGGCCTGATCACCTGGTTGCCCTGTAAGTGCCACGTGATGACACTCAAGATAATCTGCTCCATGAGTTTCCCTGGCACTGAGGTCAAACTGACAGGCCTGTAGTTTCCCAGGTCTGCCCTCCAGCCCTTCTTGTAGATGGGCATCATGTTTGCTAGCCGCCAGTCAACTGGGACCTCCCCCAGTAGCCAGGACTGTTGATAAATGATGGAAAGCGGCTTGGCCAGCTCCTCCGCCAGTTCTCTCAGTACCTTTGGGTGGATCCCATCTGGCCCCATCAACTTGCGCACATCCAAGAGCCGTAGCAGGTCACCAACCATTTCCTCATGGATAGTGAGGGCCACATTCTGCTCCCCATCCCCTTCCAGCAGCTCAGGGTACTGGGTATCCAGAGAGCAACTGGTTTTGCCGCTAAAGACTGAGGCAAAGAAGGCATTAAGCACCTCCGCCTTTTCCTCATCTTTTGTAACTAAGTTCCCCCCTGCATCCAGTAAAGGCTGGAGATTCTCCTTAGTCCTCCATTTTGCACTAATGTATTTGTAAAAACATTTTTTGTTGTCTTTGATGACAGTCGCCAGTTTGAGCTCTAGATGAGCTTTGGCCTTTCTAATTTTGTCCCTGCACTGCCTCGCAACATCCTTATAGTCCTCCCGAGTGGCCCGCCCTCTTTTCCAAAGATTGTAAACCCTGTTTTTCCTGCTAAATTCAAGCCACAATTCTCTGTTCAGCCAGGCCAGTCTTCTTCTCCGTCGGCTTGTCTTTGGGCACATGGGGACAGACCGCTCCTGCACCATTAAGATTTCCTTAGGGAAACCAAACCAAGGGTTTTGGTCCTATATGTGTCTCTGGAGGTTGTTAAGAACAGATGTCAAAGATATCAGTAGTTTGGATAATGCCAATCCATTTCTGCAGCAAAATGGACAGAGACTACTCAGGGTCCCTTCCAGCCCTGTCCTCTATGACATTGCAACATGATGATTATAAATTAGAAAGAGGACACAATTTCCTAGCTGAGGTTAATTAAACATTGGAACATCTACCAGCAAAGGTGCTGAACTCACCCTTACTTGAAATCATTACAAGGAGATTAGTTATCTTTACTAAACACATGCTTAATCCAGCTTTTTGGAAGAATGCAATGGCCTGTGCTACTCCACAGGATGCTGGTGACCCTCTGCCCCCCAGCCTTGCACTCTTTGAGACCTGGCAGCTAGTCTACAGAATGGAAATATTTTTGTTAATCCTAATCTTTGTTAACTGATCAATTTTTTAAGGAGTACCTGAGTATTTCACTGTCTTCTATGAATTTCATATTCACAGCCCTCAGGTTAAGACTCTTCATGACACTTGTTAAATATTCAGCACCAACTTCATAAAGTTACCTTTGACACCATGAGTCCTGACTTTTCTCGGGGCTAGAGAGATTTTTATGTCATTCAAAAAGCCTTGTGGGATGGTGTAATATTCAGCCATGTCTTCAGGCTGAGGTTTTGGGCACATCTCAAATACATGTACTCCCCTCTGTCACCCTTAGTATACTACCTCTTCCTCATGTCACCTCTGGCTTGGATCTTCTCTTTAGGTAGCATTGCTGTTTTCTTCCAGTGTGCTTGTGTCAGGGACATCTAGTCACTGCTATATGATTTAAAGTGTATTGGACTTTTTACTTGGTAAGAAAAGAACATAATATTTTAACCTCTGTATTTAGCTGAAGGGCAAACAGAGGGGCAGGCTGTGTGCAGACCTGAGCAGCAAGGAGGAGCTGCAGCCAAATGACTGCTTTGCACGTTGTAACCTCTCCGTGTCCCTGCAATGGGCCCCCACAGAGAATCAGTCCCAGTGGTTCTGGTTTCCCAATTCTCATACCCATTCCTGCAGTACGGGCTTATCTCTATGACGCTAAGAAAAGCCAGCCATCCTTGGTAAAATTCCAAGAAACTCAGTGTCCTGGAAGAAAATTAATATGTCTTTTCTTCTGAGCACTCATGTAATTATTACAATACAATCTTCTTTCATATTTGCAGCTTGTTTAATGTTTATGAAACATGTTGGAAGTAAAATGCACACTTTTATTACCTTGCAGAGCCCAACAATCAGAAATATTCTTTTAGTCTTGTTCCAAGAAATAATTAACTGCTTTTGGTTTGTTTGGAAATAATTAATTCCTAAATTATTGTTACTTTTACACCAAAGAAACATCTCTTCCTCTTGTGCTTTTTCTTTGTTTGTTTGTTTATGTTTGTTTTATTTTGTTTTTGTGATGATGTTCTTAACTGTGTCATCCTGTGATAATTCAGCAGGATAGCAAGGCTGGACTGTAGCACTAAGAGAAACATATGACAGGTTTAGATAAAGTCTTGAAATGTCTTACACAGAGTACCAATAAATAAGTAATTATTTTTGCCCTCTCTGCAAAGACTATTTTGCAAAGTTTCAACACAGGATTTCCTGAAACTGATGTATTTGTGTGGATATCCCTATTGACTTATGAGAACCAGCAGGCTAGGACCATTTTGTTTTCAGTGCAGTTCCATTTAGCTCTTCTTACTCATTGAGAAAATAAAAAAAAATAAAAAATAAAATAAAATAAAATAAAATAAAATAAAATAAAATAAAATAAAATAAAATAAAATAAAATAAAATAAAATAAAATAAAGTAAAATAAATAAGAGGAAAAGAAAAGAAAAGAAAAGAAAAGAAAAGAAAAGAAAAGAAAAGAAAAGAAAAGAAAAGAAAAGAAAAGAAAAGAAAAGAAAAGAAAAGACAACAGAATTGTTGCATCAAGATCTGTTATTTGCCTTACTGTTGTCTGTCCTTTTGTCAAATTGTATTTTTTGCTATTGTACACTACAAAACCTCAGTCCTAGTAATTTCAGTGGGAGCAGGGTAGTAGCAGTCGATTGTTACTGATTTCAGCAGGATGCTAAGAGTTGTCTCAATAGGAATTAGGAACTTAAATACTTTGTTATAGCAGGGGCTTAGGGAGTAATAAGATGGATTTCTGCTGTAAGCTGGGAGTTCATCAGCAGGAAATAACTGAGAAGAAGAGAGACTCGTGCAACAGTCAGATAAAAGCTGAACATGAGCCACAGAAATGACACAGCTGTGAAGAAGGCAAAGGCAATTCTGGAATGTCTCAAGGAAAGTGTTTCCAGCAGGAAAGTGTTAAGTGTCTGCACACTGCACTGTTCTCACCACCCATTTGAAAAGAAGGATGAGTTCATACTGCAGCAGTGACAGAGAGAGGTCATGGTGATGACCAGGGGAGGGGGAGTTCATCATTGGGAAAGAGTCTGACTGAGCTTGGGGCTTGTCTGGTCTTGCAAAAGGAAGAATGAGAAGGGATGTGGCTGTCAGCTATAAATACACCAGTGGGTGAACACCAGGGAAAGATCAAAATGAATTAGTTTAAGGGATACAACTGGAAGAACAATTAGATGTCAACTGCTTATGGATAAATCCAGGCTGGAAGGTAGAAAAATGTTTCTAATTGTCACGGCAGTGAGATTCTGGAAGACCCTTCAGTAATGCAATGAGGACAAAAATCCCTTCTCCTGTTTTTTTTTTTTTTTTTTTTTTTTTTTTTTTTTTTTTTTTTTTGTTTTTTTTGTTTTGTTTTGTTTTGTTTTGTTTTGTTTCTTTCTTTCTTTCTTTCTTTTTAAGGTGAAATGTGATCAGTTTATGAAATTAATTCAATGATAAGTGGCAGCTGGTGATGAGACTTGGCTCAGGAGATCCTTCCAGTTCCTTATTCCTGGGGGATGTTCAGGGTTGTTTAAACACAGGACTGCCCTCTATATCTCAAACAGGCACAGATTATAAGTGGCAGCTAATTCCTGTCAATACTGTGTATGTGACAAGAAGAGCTTGGGTCACAACAAAGCCTTCTACCATCTCCATTTTGCCCAGCACAGTGCTATCTCCCATTTTTCTGGGGTACAGAGTCATTCCTGAGGAGGAAAGCTCTGGAATGTAAATAGAGGTCAGTGCCATTTTTGAAAGTCTCAGCAAAGATGCTGCTGCAAGAAGTAGGACAAATGAACAACAAAAAATGATGAAGCCAGTTGTTTTGCAAGAACCAGGAAAAAAAAAAAAAAAAAGCCTTCTGTCCCTTTGAGGATTTTCTATCTGCATGTCCCTCTGGAACTATTTATCTTGTAAAAACCTGGTGGTTTTTTTCTTCTCATTTTTATTACTGCTTGTTCCTGAAATAAGTAATACTGAATCTGGAGCTCAAGGTGATATAAAACTTTGTGCACATTTGAAAGATTCTGAAAGACTGGTACCTTGACTTGCTGGGTCTGACTGCCACTTTAGAAACATGTTCCCAAATGCCCAGGCCAACCATGGCTCCTGGGCTAGCTCACTCATCTGCATATGCCTGGAGGGAGGCTCCCTATAGCTTAAGGAGTTGAATAGAGCTTGTGAAATCTCAGCACTTCCACTCAAATTACAATGCTTAGACTTTTACAGGTTAGGTGCCTGTCAAGTGAGGTTTTAGGCAGATTTGCTAACCACTTAGCTATGATCTCTTAGTTAAGGAGAGGGAGACTGAGGCGCAGTGGTAGGTTACAAGAGCCTTCTTTAATTAAAAAATGCCTGTGTGGGGGTTTTATGGTGCTTGGTGCATTGATCAGATCTATCCACTCTACTCCATTCTTCTTATGACCCAATGCTATATTTCAGGATTTTCTGCTTTCAAAAGCTGAAATTTGACTTCAGTAATAATGGTCAGCTAGCTTCTTTAGTATTCATTACAGGAAAGACATTTACAGAACTTGTTCATGCAGTCAGTTGATCATACAGTCAGAAAAGTACCCATTAGGTTTAATGTGCTGGGCCACTTAAATTAAGTTCTATGAACATTTTCCATGAAAAACAGAATTCCATTTTGTTCTGATATTATTTCTTAAGCCACACCCAGGGTTCCGTAGGCACACTGTGCCAGTTATGCTAGGTTGTGCATTCAGGCAATGCAAGAGGCAGAAGTCTGTCTCAGAGGCTCTCACGATCAAAGCACTAAAAATGTGAAAGTGGGTCAGAGACATTGAACACTGTAATTAGCCTATTCTAGGAACCTCGCTTAGGCGCTGTAAGCATTTCCTGCTGTCTGTGCAGATCCTAGGAAATGTGTCCTGATCTGAGTCGTTTGTCACCCCCTTCTGTTTCAGATGTCAAAGTAGCTGCTGTGGCTGAAATAAGGTATCTATTGCACCTGTACCTGACTCTGAACGGGGCTTTAGCAGTGGAGAAAATGGGATTCATCTCACCATCTTTTAGACATCTACACTGTAGAGTCTACACCAGAGAGGCAACCTCCTCTCCTTTCAGTTAGTGAAGAGTTTCAGCATCTTTAGGGCACATCACGATGAAACAGATGCCCAAAGCAAACCAGACAATACTCTCACAGAAAGTTCTCATTTCTTTTTTTTTACTATAACAGGCATCTGGGTGTTGATACCCAAATGGGGATGTCCTCTTTTCATTAGATGAACACTGTGTTGTTGCAGGGCTGTATCTAGACGTGGTTTGTTCCTTGACAGCAGATGCATTTTGCCTTTGTTCCTTAGAGCTGACTGATTTTTATAACAAGGTGACTGCTCACAAGATCTGGAGCAGCTAAATACAGCTCTTAAATGGACTAAAGCTTCTCTGCTTGCTAACAAAACCTGAAAAAAAAAAAAAAAAAGACACAAAAAAACCAGGCTAGAAATATGGAAAAAGTAAACAAATAAGTGTCAGAAAAAATTCTAGTTGGCATCATATAATGTGGGGAAAATAATTTAAGTACGGGCATTACGATGATGGAGGACATATAATTTGTCAATTTGATATTATCAGCAAATAAAACCAGGCAGAATTGCAGTTAAAGACCAAAGAGGTAATTGAAGCTCTTTGTAGCTCTTAGAGACTTTGCTGTAACTGCACTGGGCATATTGCTTTAAGTTCTAACTACTGGAAATTATAAGGCTTCAGGAGAGCAATAAAAATGATTAGGGGCCTGAAATTACTGACCGAGGAAGAAAAGATGAGGTAGATTAAAGCACATCCTTGAAAAGATAAAATGATGAGCTAATTGCTCCATGAAGGGCTCCACATGTGGTTTTCCACACCACCCAGAGCTTCAAAGGACCACAGTGTAGGTGAAAGCCAGTTCTGATATGTTAGTAATGTAAAAATCCATTTTAATCCAGAAACACAAGCTTTATTCATTTCTGATGCCTTCTGACCCTGAAATGCTGCTTTTATAACCGCAAACCCAAGAGCTGGAAAATCTCTTTGAATTTCTTCTTTCAGACTCTTCTTTTCCAAATACTCAGTGCTTTTCTCTTAGGACAGAAACTCAGATCACATTGGTGAAACACAATGCTTTTAAAATCTTTATGCAATACTGGCACAAATGGTTATTCTCTCTTCAAGGGCCCTTGGGCAAACTTCCTGTGTATGTCAATAGAAATTCAGTGAATAGATTAAAGTGAAAATATTTTCCTGAGCAAAGAAACTTTTTTCACAACACCAAATTTGTCACTGCTCTATTTTGAGGTTTAATTGCCACCTAAAGCATTTGGCTGCCAATAAAAGTAAAAGAATTCATCTGTAAATGTTTCACCAGTGCCAGTGGCAAGAGCCTCTAAAAATATACAGTAGAGGACAAAAGGCTCAGGCTGAACATCAAACTTATGTCTGAAAATGCCTGCCACCAATAGAATTAATTTCCTGATTGTTGGTATTGTCCTGATCAACCTGCAGTGAAGTGCAGAAAGTGCATAGAACTCGGTATTGTCATCTTGCACGCTTGCCCCACCATGGCAGAAAAGTGAACACTAAAACAGACAATTTTTCTGGAGGGTAAGAACAGTAGGGACAAGAACTTGAAACTAGCTACAAACTCTTTGAAGCAGGAATCATTATTCACAAGAGCTGTCTGCTATAAATAAACCAAACCACATCAAAGATGCTGAGATTATGTAAGGTTCCTAACGTACGCTTTCCAGAACACACAGGATTGGGACTGAGCAGACCTGAGTGGGCTCAGGCTGCTCTTAATGATCCCATGGTGTTTAATGATGATGCAGCAAAAAGAAAGAAATTAGGATCCGGTTTGCTGACATGGTGAATCCTGCCTTTGACTTCAATCCAATTCAGACAAACTCTTTTGCATGTACTTGTGCCACTGTGGAGTTACAGAATTTAAGGTAGAGTCATTTTGCAGAGTAAGCATATGGTTTAGTGCTCTCTGAAATAGAGATGCTTTCCTAGAACAAGATTAAAATTGGAAGGAGAACATACTAAGACTGAAAAAAATTCATTGTGACAAAATAATCCAATCTTCTCTCTACCAGATGCCATAAGATACCACCCATGGGATCCTGCATCACATGCATACATCTGTGGAGAACTGGAACATAATATACTTCTTGATTTAAAGATCTGCTCTGATGATGGAGCTCTGGCCCAGAGTTTGCCATGCCAGTGGTTAGTTATGCTGTCAGGGCATTTAAAAGTGCCTTAGTTCAGCTGTTGTTCATCACTCTGATTATTAGAAAAAGAAAGTGTAGCAAAAATGCAGTGCCTTTTAGGGACAAATGCGTAGGTTAAGATGAATTCCTTGAACACAGAGCCCATTAACCTATCCTTCTCTCCTATTTCCTCTCTGGTCACACCTTTTAAAATCATTAACTCATTAGACCTGGGTCTGTTCCTCTTATTTCAGATATAAATCATCCAGCATGGTTGGGCAGTTATGTTAATAATGGTTGATATTAAAATCCAAGGCTCAGTGCCATAGTTCCAAATCAGGAAAACACCTGAGGAGAGCAATGATATGAAAGAACATTAATTAATGGGGTAGTGGAATTCTGCTGAGCTCCCAGTAACAGCTACCAAATATTTGACAGCTTTACTCTAAATGTGATCCACATTGTGCTTGTTCCACGTCTGCTGTGTGGAAAGCACAGGCTGGCAAGCTTTTCCCAGGTAGTTAAAATTCAATATTGTTCTATAAATTTGAAATGTGAAGTCAGATCAAAGAATCTAATGCTACCCAAGGAGTGTGCTACAAGCACTGCATGCTAAGCACCTGCTGGTTCTCGCAACCTGTCAGCTGGATAGCTTCTACCTGTGCATGCACCCACAAAAACCAGAGAGTCATTAAGGAGACGGGCAGAGGGATAATTCTCTACTGGATCATTCATTCTCCAGTGGTGACAAATTTATAGGTTGTATCAGGAGATCAGCTGTCTTCTGCCGTATCCAGTGATGGGCTTACTGACAGCGGTCAAAAAAGCAGCATATCACCGCAGTTCAGCATCTTTAAAATGACACCTGCCCTGCAGTCCTGTGGCACTGAATAACAATGAATGCCAGCAGAGGACAAATAACAAAAAGTCCTTGTGTTAATGTCACCCCTGAGCTGGCTGTTCTGCACTGTGTGTACTCAGTGGACCTGCTCCTATTCCTTCTTTGGAGACATCAGCAGAGAACCCGTCTCATTTTTCTCTTTAGAAGAAGACATGGTGAATTCCTGGCGCCTCTGAAGCCAGTGGGGACTTTGCCAGGATGCCCTGCAAGGCCTTGGGGCTGGGAAGAACAATGACTCGATTCTATCAGCTGTGTCTTTGTAGGTGCACTTCAGAGATTGTCTTATACAAGTGTACCAGGTATCAAAGAGCTGCTGCCGACGTAAATGGTGTTTGAAAAGTGACCTTTACCACTGCATCCGCTGAAAATGGTCTGGGTGACTCACGTGGTGCTTTGGGAAACCACAGCAACTAATTTTTAGGATGACAGAGTAAGTCAGATTCACAGGTAACCTCTGTCCCTTGATGTGTCCACAGAAACTGGAATGATATGTAAAAGAAAATCTATTTTCTCTAGATTAACATTTCTTTTTTATCTTCACACACAGAAGAAAATTTTAAATTGATTGTGATAAAGAATGTAAGTTATTGAGATGTTAGTTTATGTGACACTCAGTTCCATCTCATCTCTTCTGTTCCTTTCCTGCCCTGTTCTTTCTTTTTTCTTCAGTTGCTCACTGGATTTCTCCTTTGATTCTTTCCCTGTTCCTCTTTAAATTCTCCCCAAAGTAAAGATTGAACACCAAAGGTCCAAGTTCTAATCCAACATTTAAAATCACCACAATGACAAGAAAATGTTCTGTGGATACATTAGAAATATAAAGATGGAAAGGAGAATACGTAGCTGCCCGCTATTTAATGAGAAGAATAAAAAAAAAGGAGTTACGGTAGAGAAGATTGAAAATAATTGCCATCTTTGCTTCACTTTTCTCCTCCAAAAAGATTACTTATGTCTAGATACATGACAAAATTAATTTTAACAAAGAGATTGAAATGCAAATGAGATCAGGGAGTGAATGAAAAGTCAACGGTTATTTATATAAAATAGATGTGTTCAGCTCAGCAGGGCATGATAAAATTCAGAGGATTTCAGGATCCAGCCGAGGCAGCTCTGAATTGTTGGTGATTATCTCTGAGGACTCAGCAAGGGCTCTGGGGTCCTAGAGGACTCGGGAAGAGTATGCATTTTATCAGGGATTTCTAGATCAGATGGTTTAACTCTGTTACACAGGTAACAGCAAATATTATTAAATAATCAATTTCTGCAGGTTTGTCAAATAGTAAAAAGATGTTTAAAAAGCAGTGAGTGTATGTGTGTCAAGAACAAATTGGGCCAAAATATTTTAATTTTTTTTTTTTTTTTTTGAAAGAGAGTTGGAGAATTGTGTAGAAGCAGGAGAAGAGATCTCTTTAGTAAATTATGGATCCAGCTTTAATGAAGCTATTGATGGTATTCCAGTCAAGAGTCTCACATAAGCTAGGAGAATACAGTTTAGATCCCTGACAGCCAACATCCACCTGCACAGGAGTAGGGCGGAATAAATAACAAACTTTGTTAGTTTGTTCTTCATCTTTCTCAGTTTCTGTTCAGAGGGTTCTAGCTTAGAGACTGGGAGACTTAGAGACTTAGGTTCTGTTGGATCTTCTTCAGTGCCAATTTTGAAGAAGAGTGGGACAAAAAATTTTCAGAGACAATCTGGATATTTACCTGTCCTTAGGGTAAAATGGTCTATTGGCATTTCTTCTGGTCCTATAATTTCACATGTGTCTGGTCAAACAGTGAAATGAATCTACATATTCATGGCACCTGCATGCAGGATGGGCTGATGCATGAAAGAGGATGGAATGACTACAGTGCAACACCAGGAAGGAATTGGTTGCTCCCTGGCTTGTAGGGATAAGAACGACAGTGCTCCACGTCTTGAGATTTTTTAGATGTGACTTATATGGTGCAGCTGGTCCTGTCTCTGTAAATATTCTATTAAAGCTGTTGGGCTGGGACTGAAAAAAACATGAAGTAATTTGAAGTAAGCCTTAAAAGAATAAAGGAAATGGGAGAAAGCAGGGGACAAGAGAGGAGGAAAACTGACCTTGTGGCTATCAGCTAGCAGTCATGAGAGGCCCAAAAGGAGACGTTATATCCATGTTTCTCCATAATGGTAATTCATAAGTTAGTAAATAACTAATTAATACAATGAAGTAAAATCACTCAATCTTTTCTTATAGCTACAGTGTTCTCCCTGGTACCCACCTTTACTCAGCACCCACACCTAACACTGGAGTTCCTGATCCTTTGCACATCTTGGCTCTCTGCACCTCACTTTGGAGAAAGGCCTAAAAAAGCTTGGAAAAAACTTTTCAAATATATGTCTATGCTAACAGCAAAGAAACAAATACTGTAGCCATCTCTTGAATCCAGTATTCCAAGCTAACGGGGTGTAGTGTTAGGGTTCTGAGCTATGAGGACCCCTTTGAAGACCATCATTCCATCCATACTGATGGCATCTAAGGTTTTAGTAAGTAATCTGTCATAAGCAAGTATATAAAGTTAAGAAGGCCTTAAGTCACTTGTCACAAGACAGTCTAGAACAGAACATGGATCACCTTACATCAAGGTTTAACACTAGTTTTACACTTTAATCTGTTGTGAAATAGACCACATCTGGATTTTTATAATGACTTTCCATTCTAGTGCATCATCAGTGAATATCCTTCATTACTGAGCTCTATTGACCTAAACATTTTAAAATGCTTTTTCTATTTAATTAACTAGAAAGGTATTATTGAAGTTTTACCGTCTCTTTCTTTGAAAGACTTATGTTTCAAGGCCATTTTTGAAAGCAATTTTTAATCCACCGCATTCCATTCTTGCATACTTTTTTCTTTCTCTAATGAATACTAATGCTGGCAAAGAATGCAAGGCTTGACCCAGAAATAAATTTATGCAAAACCAGACTGTACACTCTTCCTTTAAATCTAAGGGGACAACAGTCAAAGTCACTTCACTTCTATTTTCACTATGCAGATTAATTCATCCGTGTTCATAAAGTGCTCTGAAAATTTTGGCTGCTAGTTCTTATAAAAGTGCTAATATTGTGAAGAACTTATTTATTTATTTATTTATATCCTAGGCTGTTTCAATAAACATCAGTACATTAGTATCAGGAGGGAAACCCACTGAAATTAGTGACTAGCTTGCTGGCATTCTGGAGATAATTGGGCAGAAGGGTTAGATGAAGTTTAAATACTTTAATTTTTTGATCATTATTGACATGACTGATACAGCCATAATAAAGGTGTGAGAGGCAGTAGAATATCTGAGTGGCTTATGTATGCCAATGTCTCACATAGGTAGCACTTGGGATGGAGCTATTAATCTTCACTTATTGTTTTGGGGTGATATGGAGTAACTTATAAAGTCCTTGTCATGTTCATCTTTTACTATCCACAAACGCTGCACAAAGGGCCAGACAATATTTTTGCTAGTTCCAGAGGATTGGAGTTTAGATGTGTTGATAGACTATCATTGTTGGGTTAAAGGAGAAGGGACACTCCACCCTGATGCTTCCATTCCTCAGCATTCATTAGGGAGATTTAGTGTGAGAGACTGGAGAAGCTGGGATGTTGCTAGTCTCTGTCTTTACTTAGGAAGCCACTTGTTCCTTTCTCCAGTCCATAGTCAGTTTCCAGGTGTGCTATATTTTAAGTCTCTTTAGAGCAGTAGTGCCCAGCTCTTGCAATGGTTAGCTCCAAAGACCACCCGGGCTGTGGAGAAGTGGTGGAAAAATAACATTTCCTTGGGCCTCTCAGTAAAGCAAGACAAGCAGCTCTGTGAAAACAAACAAACAAAAAGCTTCAGTGCATAACAAAGCTGAAGAAAAACATCACTGGTTTGGACACAAAATTACCTAATTTATCATTTTCACAAATCTCTTGTGTATCAGACCTTGTGCACTAGGTTATGGGATTTGGCCACCAAGATGGGTTTTGTGATGCTTGGCCTGGGCTGCCTTCTAGTGGTATATGTTTGTCCAACCTCTGTGGTTTTCTTCAGCCAGGGACTTTGACCCTTGTCACTAGGATATCTGTGTTTTATGTTGTCTGTTTTTTATTTAAACTGTCTCACAAGCCACACAGTACTTGCAAGCAGCTGGTCAGAAACCACCCATGAAGCTACAAGATTACACGCTAATGTACAAAGACTATCAGCTCTGATTTCTCTTTCTCATTGTCCATTTCACTGTGTTGTGCTGCAGATCAGCTAATTGAATTCATAGTTTATTCCCACACAATGCAAATTATACTTTTGGTATGTGCCCAACGGTACAATGGTTCTTACCATCGTTTCAAAAAGCACATAACAAGATAGTTGAATTCCAGGTACTCTGTATCTGCTAGGCCCTAAATTATGGGTTAAGGCCTGTCCCAGCTGGACTTCTCAAATTTTATCATCATACCCAAGAGCTGTGTAACCAACTTCCCTGTTTGAAGAGTTCATGAACAGGTTTGCTTATTGCTATGACTCATGCTTGTTGCCAGGGCTTCTTTTAACACAGCTTTCCATTTCTGTGGCACATCATCAACTGTGACACAGTTCTGGGCTTCCCTTCCTCACTGTGGTGGAGCAGCACATCCTGCACTGTTCCCTTCCCATGCAGAGAAGGACCTGGGAGGTCTGGTGAAGGCAGTGGCTGGGAAGTCCTGGCCATGATGCCATGTTTGCCCAGTCTGAAGGGAAACATGAGGCAGAAGACAATCATGAGCTACATGTTCAGTATTTGAGGCTCTGCAGGTCTGTTATAAATGTGTATGCATTTGCAGTACCAGCGTTACTGCACCTGCAATGATTGTTGCCTGGTCTAAGTGACCTGATGAAGCTCATCTCCTTTTTCTGAACTTATGCTCTGACAGAGGATGTGGCTTCTTCCCACAAACTTTGCTTCTCCCTATGTACTTATTTACACAGCTACTTTTCTATTTATGACCCTAAGTGCTGTATGGCTAAAAAGCCTTACAAGCATTTCTGGCTCATATTTTCCTTGGATGTAAGAGTGGTCTCCATCATGTAGTATCTCCAGAGAGCTCTGTCATGTGTAAAGACAAAGATCATTCTATTATTACTGTTTATCATCAGGATATAGACATTAAAAAAGTATTAAAGTATCAGCTTTAAACCATCCCAGTGATTGTTTTTTCACTGTAAAACAGCAGTAGGGGACAAGAGACTGCAAGGAAGGAAACTGCTGGAAAAAACTACAGAATAATTTTTTTATATAAGGAAAAATGGATTCAGATGACAGTGTGCCGTTTATTAAGAAGCATTTTTTTTTTTTTTTTTTTTTTTTTTTTTTTTTTTTTACCATTTATTTCAAATGCTGAGAAACCTCTAAATTGGTGGCAATGAATGGAAGTTTTCCGGCATGCAGCACTACTGAGTTCAAAAAGAACAAATGTGATCAAGCCCAGTAAAACATATTCCCTGCTTCATTGTATGCAACCTCTCTTGTGTATTTATTTAACTTCCCTCTAGTCACACAAGACACAAATGATGAGATGTGAGGCTGCCTGGTAGCGTTCTTGCAAAAACATCACATTTTGACCCATTTCAGCAACAATGATATCTTCAAAACAGATCTTTGGCTTAATACAATCCTTTCTTTCAAGGTAGGCCAAGGTTATAACAACAATGCTTAAAACCTATACGATGAATTATCTCCAAGCCTTGAAAGTACTTTGAAATGAAAGGTTCTTAATATTAGTAAATCTGTTTTCAGATGGGGACAATGAAGCAAAAGTGAAATAAATTTCTTTGGTAAGCAAGTCAGTGGCAGAGCCAGGAATAAAACTTATTAGCATTACAATTTGACAGATCTTAACCAACATTAAAGTATAAAACTCCTGAAAAGGGAATTTAATTTCAGTAGAGCTCTGATGTTTTACAATAGCTGAAGAGAAAAGAAGAGAAAGGCACTCATACAGAAACATTTATTCACAAATTGAAGTTAGTGAACAGCTGGTTAAATAACGTCTCTGGTGCCTGTATGAGTTGTTGCAAACTTATTAAAGCTTAACCATTCCTGAATCTCAGCAAATTAATAAATAGGTGTGCTGGAGTAACTTGGCCATGATCTGATGGGCATGGGCTGCCCTCAGGCAGAACAGCCAGCCAGAAGGCTTTTGGCTGCTGTTATAAATAACAAATATTATTGCAAGATGTTCTCTGTGTTGTTTATGCATGAATGCAATACTGTTAGGGTAACAGTCCCACTCTGAGATAGTCTTCTATAATGCATAGGTATCAAGCAATACCATCCCATATGCCTGTGAACGTACTGGTGTGCACTACATCGTTGGAAAAGGAGCTAAGTATTAGCTTTCACCTGCAAAGGTAAGGTGGTGGCCTTTTTTATGGGATCAGCATCCAGACAGTATAGCCTACTGAGAAATGAGAACTTCTAGTATGAAATTAAATGTTTCACAGGTGAGGAGTTAGAGCTGAGCTGTTTCAGCTCTGAAACAGCTTCCTCCTAAACAGTATGAAATGGCAGGTCCTTTAGAGACGAAGTTATCTCCCTGACAGTTTAAAAGCTACATTTAACTAGCAATTGATGGGTACTTTCATCCTTGCTGTGCATCCCCACCCAAGACATTGCTGGAAAAAACGAGGAATTGGCTTGAGGCTACCCCCTGCCAAGCCTGTGGCAAAAGAATGGAGTGACAGAAGGGCATGGTTAGGATGTCCCCATGCAAAGCCACTAGTTGCTGGGCTCCAGGCTACACAAATATTTTCTAAAGGCAGCCATAATAGTACAAATGCCTGGAGCAGGCAGTGAGAGAAGGCCTGGTTATATGAGGGGGATTGACTGCCATGGAGAAAGGGCCCTGGGGGGACTACCTTGGTGCATCCTTTCCCAGCCTGTTTTATCCTCTCTCTGCACTGCTGTGGCTAGCAATTAGGCCACAACATCCTGATGGCTTTTGGAGATGGATTTTGGGAAGGGGTTGCTGTTTCCAAATCTAAACCTTGCTAAACTGAGCCACTTCTATGCTACCTCATGCATATCCCCAGGGGAAGGTGGCAATGCAGCATCCCACAGGCATGTACAATATTCAAGGCTGAAACTGTGCTGTCCGGCCACTGGCTCAGCCCATATTACATCTCAAAGGGCTCTCACGATACCACAGACTTATGTTGTTTGGCCACTTCATGTTTAATTTTTGTATTAAGCAATATTTAACAAACCCTACCAGAAGTTAACAAACATCGTTCAGTCCCTCAAGTCCATAAAACAGGTTCAGTCAAGGCAAGTTATTTCTTAAAAGGGCTGTTCTGGCTGTTTCAGAGGAAGGTTTAGCTCTGAGGTGGTCACCTGAAAGTCCCTGTCTTCCACCATCTGTCCCCTGATCTCTAACAGCCAAATTGTTTCAAATCCTTAAACAGAAGTTAATTGGCTCTGCCAAATACTCTCTCTTTAGTCAGTTTGGGACAGCCTGGATAACAAGACTGCACTTGTGTACATTATGATCTTGATGGGTTCCAGGACTTGACAACTTGCTGTATTACACAGAAAACAGCCTAATTGCATGTGATGTATGAAAACCTGTTTTTGAATTTTCTGTGTTTAATTTCAGTGAATGCCTCCTTGTTCTTGAAGGAGAACTGGCAGAACAAGAACCCTCTAGCTGCTTTGGATGGCACATTAATTTTACTTTTCACCAGGAATGAGTTTACCAGGGACAGAGAGGCTCTAGAGAACAACTGGCTCTCTTCTGGCAGCAGCAGCTGGTGCTGCAACTCATCCAGGGTCTGCTGATAAGCCTGCAGTGTAGCCATACAGGTACCTCTTCCATCCAGCCGGGAGCTCCTGCAGGTTAACAGTCCCTGTCCTTCAGAATATCTTCAGATTAGGTTTTGACATATATCCAAAAAGACAAACTGCTAAGAGAAGCCAATGTTCCCAAACCTCTGCTTGGGCAGAAGGCAGCAGGAATGAGCAGCAAATCACTGCCTGATTTGAGCAAGCTGAAGGAGAGGAATATGAGCAGGCCTGCACCCTGCTGTCACCCTGGTTCACCTGCATGGGCTCTGTGCGTGGTGGCCTTGTGGCTGTGCATCTGCAGCAGCCTTGGGAAAACAGCTGGGACATGACCCTTGTAATAACAAGGCTAAAGAAGAAGAGAACTCATGGTTGCCATTCATCATGGGGGGAGGAGAAAAGTGTTTCTTTATAAGGAACCTCAGTTGGTCTCAGACTGCTCTGTATTTACTAACTACAAATGTCTGATTGTCTTTTTTTTTTTTTTTTTTAATATTATTTTTTTTTCAGTGCTTAGGAAAACTGAATGACTGTCACCAGAAATGCTCTAAAAATATCCAGGCAGATGTCTGGACTGCTCAGGGAGGCCATGAATACCCTGCAGGAGAAGACTGACCAGACTCTGGTCCCAGCAGATCCCCAGTCAGGGCTGCCAAGCCTTGCCTCCCTCATTGCTTGCAGCATGCTCGCAGTTGAGACGTGCTAATCAACACCATGGACCAGTAACTTGTCCTTCAGCTAGGTGGGAGGAGATGAAAGGAATAAATACATTTCTCAGCCCATTTTTCTTATTTAGGCAAATTTTGATCTTGTGTCTATTTTTTGAAAAGAATGCCTAAGTAACAGTGACTTGTGGTCTTTGTGTCTTCGGTCTTTGCTTTTTTTCCCTCACTATGCCCCATCACTCTCCTTCTCCCTGAATGAAAGGAAATAAGTTTGCCCTTAAAGGAAGCTAAATGTCAACTCGTAGCTGTAGTTGTTTGCCCCTTTGTCTTTCTATTGATTCATACCAGCTGATAAGTTGATCTACCTTTCTAATTACTAGATTTAGTTACTATACATAAAACCAGTTTGTGAAGAAAATATTTTCCTGGATTATTGTCATTTGGGGGGAGAACAAGCTTTTGATTTTACTTTCCATATCATCAGATCTACTTTTCTCAAAGGGTAGATTTATGCTTGCACAAAACCACTTGAAAATGATCATAAAACATGAGGACAAGAGAGATGAAGGAGGCAGGAGAACAATTTAGCATTGGGGATGACCAATGTATGTGTGCCCAGAGACAGATTTCTGCTTCTCCCTCCCCCTTTTTATTCTGTCTCTTTCTCTCTCTCTTTTAATATTATTATTTTCTCTCTCTCTTTTTATTATTATTTTCTCTCCCTCTCTCGCTCTTTTTTTTTTTTTTTTTTTTTTTTCCTTTGGTGGCTGATGTACTAAGTCACAGACAGCCTGACAGAAGTGTCAAGCTGTTTCACATGATCTCTAAGTGATGCTCCATGTAGTATTCTGTTACTCCTTCAGCTCTTCTAAAGAAAGTCCTTTGAAGCCTCAGGCAGTCAGGTATTTGCATCTTTTAATCAGACTGGGAAGGTGAGAGCTGTGGGATTCAGCTGACAGCCCTAGGTGAACTGGCAAACATTAGAATCCCTCAGGAGTAAGTGGAGAAGAGCAGGTCTGGGAAGGAATCACAGAAGTAAGTTTTCACTCTGGTGCCTGGTCTCACTTTTCCACCAATTCAAAGGAGCCTGGAGGTCGAGATGGATGAGTAAATGGGAGCTGAATCTCACTTTTGCCACTAAGGCTGCAAGAACCTTAATCTGTCCTCTAACCCATCTTTCCACTTGGGAAGGCAAATTCCCACTGCCCCAGGGATGACACATTCTTCATTAATGTGCTGAACCTTGCCTCTCCCATGAGCAGCCACCCATACTCTCAACTGTTTGCATAAGCAGAGTTCAGAGATCATATATTACTCAAAAAAAAGCAGAACATTCTGTATTATGGACTCCGGATAGCTTTGTTTTAAGTATTTATTTTCTTATGGCTGTCTTGTCAGTGTGCATCAGCTTGGAAAACAAGAAGTCATGTTGAACAGAATAGCAGTGTATGTAGATTTTGAAGAAGAATACCTAGACAGATGGTTCTGACCCAAAGTGACTAATTGATGGTGGTAGTGGAGTGGGAGACATTTGCAACACTGGTTTCAGAAGCTCTGCTGTTCCTGACATTGTGCTGACAGGTAATGAATGAGGATGCTGCTGAACAGGGATGTAAACAAAAAAGATGGCAATTTAAACTTCATCTTGGTTAAAAACAAGGAGAAATAACAAACAGAAAGCAGTGCTTCAGAAATGGAAAAGGACAAAGGTGTGCAAAGCAAAGAAATATTTCCGTCTGGTTCCCAGGATAGCAATAAAACAAGTGATACAATGCACAAATGATGTGTCTTTAACTCAAGGCTTAAAGTGCTCTACAAGCATTTTAATTAATAGCTTGAAGAATCACTGTTAGTGAGTAAAATAACACCAGTCTTTCCTAGCCCACATGGACAGGAGAATTCAAACAGGTCTCTGTAAAAATGCAGAGAGGTGACAAATTTTGATGAGATTTTGTTAATGTACAAAATTCTGGATTCCTGAAGACAAGAACAGAGGAGAAAAGAAACAAATAATAACTTTATTTTCTTTCCAAGAACCATCCCAACTCTGAACACAAAAGTTCTTAATTTTCTCTTCATCTCTTTGACTCATTCAGGATGATTCCTTCACTTTTTTATCCCCCTGGGTTTCTCCCCCTGATTTCTTGCTCTTCTCTGCCTCTTGTGCAAAGAGTCCTGATACGGAAATTGGACAAACCACTTCATGTGCACCTATTTTCGTTTCATACAGTGATATATCCCAGGTGGAAGTCTTTCTGTTTACGCCTATTTACACTAGTTTTTCCTACAAGTGGAAAGGTGACAAAAGCTCTATATTTCTTATCTAGGTCAGCTGTTTTCCTAACTGCTCAGGCCACCAGCAAGGTACTTGGTTTTCAAGTGGGTGGGAGAGATTCTTCAGGAATCAGTAAGCAAGCCCTTGGAAGGGTCTTCTGCAGCTCTCCACCCTTCCATACTTCACCTTAGTCATGCATCTGTGACTCCTGGTGCTGCTGGATATTTTCTGCTTTTCTAAATCCCTCCTTCCTGTCCTTTTATTTTTTATTTATTTTTTATTTTTTCCAGGAGTCATCAGATACGGCTCTTTCTTTTTTTTTTTTTTTTTTTTTCTTCATTGAAAAATGAGGTCACGAGGCATTAGAGATGTTACCCAACAGGTTCAGAAAACCAAAAATATTCTGACTCCTTCACTAACTCAGAACAAGCTAAGGCAACCAAAATTGAGCCTGGGAAAATGCAGTCTCCAAGAAACCTTGGTGTAAAGGTCTTCAACGTCAGCAAGAGGTTTTCTTTCAACAGAGCTGCAAGGCCATTGCTTTGCCCCCTTCTTTAAGGCAGACTTGAGCTCAGACTGAGTTTTCTGCTAGTGAATCATCTATGTGCTCCCAAAGGGCAATTTCAACTAAATCAAATGTGATGAACAATTTTTAGGAATGACAAAAACAGTGCTTTTCCTAAGGGCAATGTCCTCATCTGAATGACAGAGTCACAAGGGGACTGATTCTCAAAACAGGGATGAAGACCTCATGTGCAAAATAGGCTGTATGAAGCAAACGTTTCCCCATATATTATTTTCAGGTATATTTCTGAGAGCTGCACATTCTGGGAATGTAGCTGAGCAGCTGCATAGCCAAATGTAAATGAGATGTTAATTAAGTGGGAGTAGGTGGGAGAACTTTTCTCCTCTTTTCTTGTAAGTACAGTATGGCGGCCCTCATCCATGGTGATGCCATGGCAGCTGCCATTCTTCATTTACCCTTATGTAGCCTGTGATGAAATGACTGGTATTACACAGGCTCAGCACCTGTGAAATTCTGAACCAATTATTTCTACAAGCTGGCAGTGAGTGCATATCAAAGAGCTCTCTGACAGCGGCTGTGTTGTTCAGTAAAGGCACTGTTGTTCAGTGTGGCACAATAATTCTGTCAAGCCATCCCAGCCCTGTATAGACAACACAGACAGAAATGGCTTTGCATGTGCTTCAGAAACACAGCTGGTCACATTCCCCTTCCCAGCAGCGCTCTCAGGGGATGCTGGAGTGGGAGGAAGATGACAGCAAAATGCCAGTGCTGGTGTCAAGGGCAATCCACACTTAGTTCACATTGGCCATGGTGCTATCTGCTATTCCAGGAGAAGTCATGTGATTAAATATGAAATGATCACAGGTCATTTCACTGCTCAGGGGTGTTTGTATGGGTGGAACAGTGTGGTTGTTTCAGAAAACTTTTTCCCCTGCTCTGACAAGGCTTGCATGGGAATGAGACTTAAGAAAAATATATCATACAAGTGTTTGCCTGTAGGAGCTCACAAACAGCACAGGAGCAGTAGCTCTCCGCCATGCAGACTGCCTCCCAAGGGTTTCCATCTCTTCATGGCAGCAGACTGGCACATTTCGCTGCCTTAAGCCTGGGCTTTGCCGAAGAGGAACGATTTCCACGGCGAGCCAAGGCTGGCTCCAGCAGCTCTCTTGCGAGCCCTAGTGACAACAGGATCTGCCTGCAGACAGACAGGGCCTTGAAAGAAATATCTGTTCTAGCAGAGGGAGGGCGCTTGCTTGGAAAGAAAGGAAAATGTTGCATTCTTCTGCTAAAAAACTTTATTTTCCCATTCTCTTCATCTCTCACTCCTCCCCTGAGAAGATCAAAGTACATCTCTGACCTCTGCAGAGTGTAGAGACTTGTCTTGCATTAGATCCCAAGACAGACATAAAAAAGGGTGAAGACAAATTAGAAAGTGAAAGCAGATCTATTTGGAATTTATACATGTATGCATTTCTTCCAATGACATCCCAAATGCCAGGACGTTTGCATTCAGGAGGCTGTGGACCTGATAACAGTGCCATACAGCTCCCCTTCCACCAGGCATTCGAATGCATGCTTTAATCCTATGGGGAGCTGTTGTGAGGACCAACAACAGACACCTAACTCTTGCGGACACCTTGATGGACACCTTGGCTTCAACCAGGACATTCTACCAGACCTCAGAGATAAAATATCCTGCAGTTTTGTGAGTTCTATTAATTCCAGAGGCCTTTTTTCCTACTTTTTATCACATGCACATCTTAGGCCTGAGAAACCAGGATGCTGGGCATCGATGCACACACACTGGAAGCCCAGGTGGCTTCTTTCTCAGGTAATGCTTTTAGATCTGAAGTTTTTCTTTACAGGCAAATCTGATTGAACGGAGAAGCTATCCATTGGTTCATAACTAGTTTCATATCCACCAGGAAAAATGGTGAGGGGGAAAACAGAATGTATAAGGTATATCCAAATTCAGCAAATGTCTAATATATCACCCCTGGATTAGATCAGAATTGCTTTCTCAAACTGGAATTAGTAACTTAGTATTGCTAAGGTTGCCTTGTGCATGCCCCTGCTAAATGCGTCCTTGTCCTATTCAGGTCAGCTCAAAAGCCAGTTTACATTATCTCTTCGAATCCAGCACCAGCTCTCTTCTCAGGATGTCTTCTGGACATTCTGAACAGCTAACATTTAATTAAAACTTTTCTATTCCATCTGATGAAGCTAGAATTTATGTGGTGGGGGTAGAACAGAAACCAGAGACAACAGTCTGAAAACATGTGTGTACATGTGTGTGCATGTATATGTACACACATACAGCAATTTTTTATGTTTACCTTCAGGAGTTAATTTAAATCTTGCTCATTTTGCTTGTTGACATGAAATGGATTCATTTTAAACCCAAACTTGCAGCTGATGGGGCAAATTCTGGTCTCATATATTATTAGTTACTATATTTATAGATTTTTAAAACTTTTTTCTTTCTTTTACAGAATTAAGCAAGTTTATATATTTATACTACATTAGAAATGAAGTCTGTATTCACAAAAAGATGTACTCTGAATGTAAGAAAATGTCTCTCAGTCTTCCTTAAATAGCCTTTTTCCATCTGGCTAGTACTAGGTCTGAAAGTGTGGTTTTTGTCACGAGAATCTTCCAGAATCGATAAGCCTGTAAGTTCAGAGTTTCCAACTTCCAGTTTGCCAGCTCCTTTTCTTATTGACAGTGTCTGGGCTAGCAGTGGGAATAGAGCAACAAATCTGTTCTTCCTGGATTTCTAATTGCTGCAGTCTTCTAAAAAGGTGTTTGGCAAGGGTAAGGGATTTATCTTCAAGAGTGAAATTTAAGTAGTTTGGAGACAAAACAGTTGAACACAGACCTCATTCTTTTAGTACAGGCAGCGAGTAGTTTCCCACTGATTTATAAACAAGGAAAGCTGGATCTATGCAGAGCTTTGGATATACCTCACTAGACTTAGGCACAAGTGCCCAAGTAGACAAATCATCATTCACAGAAAAATCACCCAACTTACTCCAAACAGAATGTGAAAACGAAAACAAGGAGATAAAAATGTCAATTTTACCCTGCAACAAGATGATCCTCCTTGTGGCTGTGACTGTGCTGAAGTTTAACCAGTGATAATCCAAATCCTGGTACAAATCATTCATCTGGGATGCTCAAAATGTTTTAGAATGAAATGGAATGGAACGGACTCGAACAGAATGGAATGGAATTGAATGGAATAGTTCAGTTGGAAAGGACCTACAAGGATAATCAAGTCCAACTGCCTGACTGCTTCAGGGCTAACCAAAATATAAAGCATATTAATGAGGGCATTACCAAACACCTTTTAAACACTGACAGGCGTAGGGCATCAACCTCCTCTCTAGGAAGCTGGTTCTAGTGCTCGACCACCCTCATGGTAAAGAAATTTTTCCACATATCCAGTCTGACCCTCTCCTGGTACAGCTATGTGCTATTCCCACACATCCTGCCATCAGTTACCAGGGAACAGAGACCAGCACCTCCCTCTGCATGTCCTCCTTAGGAGTTGGAGAGCAGTGAGGTCACCTCTCAGCCTTTTTTTTTTGTCTCCAGACTAGACAATCCAAATGTGATCAGCTTCTTCTTCTGTAAGCATTCATTTTATCTCCCAAAACCTGTGTAAGGAGAGCATAAAATAACATGTAGAGAAAATGGGAGCATAGAGAAATTTTAAGTTCCATAAGATATTTCCTTGCTCAGCCCTCAACCCCTTGAACATGCATGGTTGTATCAGGCCTCTGGTCAGCACTTGGAGAAGTAGCTTCTCAGCTGATGGCTCAGCCAGAGTGACCATGGAGAAAAAGATGTGAAAGGTGTCCCTGCCCATGGCAGGGGAGATAGAACTAGATATCTAAAGGTTCTTTTCAACCCAAATCATTCTGTGATTCTGTGATCTTCAAGTAGTTCTCAAACCACTTTTATCCACTCTGGTGAAAATATTTTCATGATACGATATATAACAGGACTGAAAATGCTCATCTGATGGCCAGTCACATTTTAAGCTGAACTAAAACCTTTGACATGCTGATACAAATTGTATTTAGCTTCTAATATAACACTTTTGCTTTCCGTGCACTTCTGTAATATCAGCTCATTAATCCTCATAACTGACAACTAAGTGTTTTACAGATGAGAAAACTCAGAAAGAGAAATAGTTAAGAGGCCAATTTAAGGATATAAGATGACTTTTGGCTCCTACAGAAGAACATTAAATACTTGAGGTACTGTGGCAAAATCTGGGATTTACTGTGATTGAAAATCTTTATATGTATACAGAGAGCAGAGAGTCTGAGAAGGGGGGAATAACACATAGCAGCTTGCAAAACTCCTACCTAAATGTATATGGCACTGCCACCTGCCTGGTGGCTCATTTGAAGATGAGCGTTACAAGTCCATGTCCATCTTTATTTTAAGCAAACCTAGAAACTGCTATGAAATAACAATAAAATGTCCATTAGCAGATAAAATTAAGACCTGTTCACACAACGAGCCTGTAGTTTTAAAATAGTTTTTGGCTTTGTTCCTATTGTGGGATTCATGGTTCTACTAAAATAAAGACTGACACAGACACTTTGATATATTGTCACATTTTTTTAATAAAAGTACCATTTCCTCTTGCAACATATGAAATATTGCCTGAGCTACTCCTGTTATCATTCATTATTTTGTCTACTCGTTAGCAAAAGGTTTTATGCGGTTATTATGGCCTGTCTCACAGACTTCCAAGATGTCAAGATGTTTTGCTGTGCAGCTTTAGGCCTGGCCAAACTTTTCAAAATCTCTTATTTCACCAAGGGTTGAGGGGGTGGGGGAGATCGTTAGGAGCTTGAGTGCCTTTTTTTTTTTTTTTTTTCCCAACAAATATGTGCTATTTCTGAGTTCTGCAATTTTATTCCTTTCCCTTCTGAGCCAGGTTTTCTCTAACAGCCAGATGGCTGCTAGAAAACAGGAAGACCTGTAGGTGGTCTTTATGATTAATATTTTAATGGATTGGTACTGCTGCGTATTCAATGGTCAAATAGAGATTTTGTCAGGCTACAGAAAACATGCAATTAACTCATAAACTATAACTGTAAATATAACTGTGCATTTAAAAATATTGTCTTTATTTTGATATGCTGCCTATAGCAGGAGCAAGAATAAAGGGTTTTTTAATATGTATCTTTTTGAAGCTGAGTATTTATAATCTTTTATAACGTCAGTCAATAAATAGAATGAACCAAGTTGGTCTTCAGAAGTCATATTTACAAATTAATCACTAATCAGAAAGCTGTGAACAACTCTGAAAAGTGAGAATTACTGTCTTAATCTATTTACAGGACCAGAAAGTGATTATTTTACAAGTAAGTGTTCACAACAGTACATGAACTTTGCAAATCAGTTTAATAACCTTCCCCTGCATGCTTACTCACCCTCTGGAGCATCTAACAGCTGGCCAAATGAGACCCGTGGCCAGCTGGTCAGTCTCATAAGTAGGCAGCATAGAAAAATACTGACATGTTTCAAGGAGCGAAGTAAAACAAAATTAAACAGATTGGATAAAATATTTTCACCTTGCCAGAAGTTTCAAGACAAAAACAAAGCAAGAAACTAAAACAAATTGCCCTCAGAGCTTTAAATGAATCTAATTCTGTGAGACTGCAAAACATAAAGCCTACACTATTATAGTGTACATATGGATTCTTTTTGTAAAAAAGTAAGAATTTTGGAATGACCGATGTGTTCATGTATGATTAAGATTAATGCATGTGGCATTCATTTATATAAAAAGTCTCTCTTGTTTAGGAGAATACATGTTCCCAGCATTTCTTTTACAATACTTTCAAGGATGATTTGACAAAACAAATTGTACAATTAATGCTGGCACTAAAAAGACACCTAGATATAGCAAAACATTGAAACAAGCAAACACACACAAACCCCATTATTATCTTTATTATTCACTAACTATGCAACTATGGACAGTGAACACCACTGTTATCACAGAATCATAGAATGGTTTGAATTGAAAAGGACCATAAAGCCTTTCTAGTTTTAACCTCCAGCCAAGGGCAGGGACACCTCTCACTAGACCAAAGTTGCTCAAAGCCCCAACCAACTTGGCCTTGAACAGTGCCAGGGATGGGGCAACCACAGCTCCTCTGGGCAACCTATTTACCACCCTTATAGTGGTGAACGAAATTCTTCCTTATATCTAATCTAAATCTACTCTCTTTTAGTTTGAAACCGTTACCCCTAGTCTTATGACTCCACTACCTGACAAAGAGTCCTTCCCCAGCTTTTCTGTAGCTCCCTTTAGGCACTGGAAGGTTCACTGTAAGTTCTCCCTGAAGACTTCTCTTCTCCAGGCTGAACAACCAGATTCGAATACAGTGCTGCCAGTGGGGTCTCACTAGACCAGAGTAGAGCAGGACAACCACCTCTCTCAATCTGCTGGCCACAATTCTTTTGATGCATCCCAGGATATGTTTGGCTTTCTGGGCAGCAAGTCCACATTTCCTGCTCATGTTGAGCTTCTCATCAATCAACACCCCCAGGTCCTTCTCATGAGAGCTACTCTCAATCCATTCCATGCCCAGCCTGTATTTGTGCTTGAGATTGCCCTGACCCAGATAAAGGGCCTTGCACTTGGCCTTTTTGAACCTTGTGAGGTTTGCACAGGCCAACCTCTTAAGCCTGTCCAGGTCCCTCTGGATGGCATCCCTTCCCTCCAGCATGTTGACCACATCACACAGCTTGGTGTAATCGGCAAAGTTGCTGAGTCTGCTCTCAAGTCTCAGTTAGAATTGAGGTTGTTAAAGAGGTCCTTCTGAGACATTTAGCTCCACGTAGAATTAATGCTGTTGCCTATTAAATGTAGTTTCATATATTCTTTGTCGTTAGACTACAACTGAGATTAGATTGCAATTAAATTTAATGTTAATCAATAATAAATTGCTATGCTGTCTGTGGACTGTAGTTTAATGAGGGACTCAAACATGAGCAGTTTTAAATGGAACAGTCAGTCTCACTGAAGCCAGTGAAAGGACCTGTGTGCTAATGTAGGCATGTTTGTAACAGACTGAGATATATCTATAAAGAGGTATGACATCCATTTAGTTCAGTGGATTAATCATGTTTCTGGCTTGCCCAATAGCACAGATATTCTTTACAGATGCTTGCTCTGAGAAAGCAAGCTTGACATCTTGTTAAAGAATAGCATATAGATGCCATCAGAGAGCAGGCTGGAGATATCAGCTTTGATGTCCTTCAACTGCCTTCTCAGCCTTCTGGAATAAAAGATTGTTTATCCAGCAGCTATTTGAAAATTTCCATGTTTTCAGTGTGGGCACATGCAGGCATGCAGGAGTGTGGAGAAAAACAGGCAGTCCACAACCAAAACCTGAGGCAGCCATATGGAGGCAGTGCACTCCTTGATTGCACCTGCACCTGGATCATCACTTTCAGAGAATAAACTTAGCCACTGATACTACATACTTACTTGCATGGGCAGGTTTTATCAGAATGCTTAAGAATACAATAAAATCAGAACCCTAGGGTGACTGGTGTATGAACTAGAAGCATCAATTGAATATGACAGCATAGATCTCAATCTGAAACCCACTTTTTTTTTTTAATATATATATTTTTTATTTTAAGAAATGACTGCTTCAGTTCAAATTTGCAAGCTGCCAGCTTTGCTGGAGGAGTCCCTTTCTTGGATGTTCTTTAGCATATCATTTTCCATGACATGTGTTGCACTGTAATAGTAAAAGTGCTATCCTGAGAACAGTGTTCTGTGGGTGCTCTCCTGCAAAGTGAATTTTCCTCATCTTCAGTTCTGCTGTCACTTAGCAACCAAGAGGACAACCAGCAAAATTCTAAATATTATCTTGTCAAGGAGATCAAAACACAAAATGCACACTGAAATTGTTGGGGAAACTACCTCTTTTTTTTTTTTTTTTTTTTTTTTTTTTTTTTTTTTTTTAGCACCCTTACATCAGCATCTCTGAGTGACAGATGCACAGGAAATTGTAGTCACAGAGAATTTATACCATAGTCTAAGGATCTAGAATATGCCTGCATGGATGGATACTTTTGTAAATGCTTTCAGTTAATGATGGTCCAAGGAGATACAGAAGAGGATCTGCTGAACACAGACTTAGCATAATACCCCTAGTACTGTCCTTTACCTCCTGATATTACGATGTGATCAAAGGTTTGTTCATAGAGATCAGCAAAACTTGCAAAACTTCACCTACTTGAAACATAGACTTGCAGGAGGAGTGAAGTTGGAAAGGATCTCTGGAGGTCATCTGGCCCAATCCCCTTCTCAAGTAGACCCACCTACTGCAGATTGCCTAGGATGATGTCCAGGCAACTTCTGAATATCTCTAAAGAGGGAGACCCCACAACGTCTCTGGGTAACCTGTGCCAGTGCTCCATCACCTGCAAGGGTCATATAGAATACACAGCAAGATAAAATCTATGCAAGTGCTTTAAAGAAACAAGATTTAGGAAGAACTGGGTCCCACTGTCTTAACTCATTGTTATTGCCAAGTGATATGACTTCCTGGGTCACTCAGGCCACAGAGTTTCATTCAATGATTCTGTTTCACATCTATGACTGAGTTAAAAAAGATATTTTTAGAGAGGCAGAGTGGCACAGAATATGCATTTAAATGCAGATAGTTATTCAATCACATTGCAAAGAAAGGTTTTCCATGCTTAACTATCCATTAAAAAGTGCAATTTTATTTCCAGTCTGATTTTTCCTAGCTTTATAAGTGTTTGTATTCTTTCCTTTTCTATTACATTAAATAATCTTTACAGTGTTCTCTTCCTCATGGGAGAATTTATACTCTGTCATCAAATTATACTTTCACCTTCCTTTTTGTCAAGCTTTTTTATATTGATGTTTTTTATTCTCCTGCAATACAGCAGTCTCCAACCCTTCCTTAGACTCTTCTGGAACTTTTGTTTCCTAGAAACTAAAATGATAAAAAATAAATGTCCTACTAAACTTACAGTTGGTAGAATCCATCATTTTCCATGTGAAAACCTTGTCTCTGGGCTTGGTATCCCAGCAGGGAGCTCCTTGTGCAAAAGCAATACCATCTTCCTATTCCTGATTAGCATTTCCTCTCTACAGTTAGGTGTGAAGCTTGTTCTCTTTAGTCGTTTATTATGAAGAGTCAATGTTCAGCTGATTGCCCTCGGGGAATTCTGAGCCGCCTTTTTAATTTTAAACACTGTTATTTATTATGAAAGTGCATCTTAGTCACTGTGACGAACTTTAATGTAGCCTGTGTTAAATTACATATTGCTCAAGTCCATCTTGCATATGTTCTAGATCACACTGTATAATTCATTTACCCTTAGATAAATTCATCACTTCTTGGGTCATTCTCCATCTTTGCTGCTGACTGTTTTGCTTGCTTGTTTCTTTGTTTCTGGTTAATAATTAGTGTTCATAGAATACAATATTAGAATAGAGTTCTGTAGGTCATCTAATGCACCCTTCTGAACAAAGGCAGTTAAAATCTAAGAAAAGTCTCAGACAGATGGCCATCTGACTGAAGACATTCCAGTTTCACAGCTAACAACACAGAAAGACAGGGTAAGGTATAACCATCATTTCCATCTGTCCTTCTTGACTTCTTGGTGTGAGTGGTTAGGTACCTACTTAAAAGTTGTATTGGCTTTATGTGTCTAAGTTCTGGTAGCTGGGGGGCTGCAGGGGTGGCCTCTGTGAGAACAGTCCAGCAGTTGCCGGTCCCATGTTGGATAAGGGCCAGTTTCAGCCAGCTCCAAAGGGACCTGATGCTGCCCATAGCCAAGCGAATAAGCAATATTGTTTGCACCTCCGTGAGAGCAGATTTAAGAAAGGGAGAAAACAACAACAACAACAACAACAACAACAAAAACACTGTTGCACAACAGCAGCTGGGAGAAAGCAGTGAGAAATGTGAGAGAAGCAGCCCTGTCAGCCCCCAAGGTGAGTGCAGCAGGAGGGCAGGAGGTGCTCCAGGCATGCAGCAGCAGTTCCCCTGTGGCCTGTGGAGAGGCCCCTGGTGGAGCAGGCTGTCCCCCTGCAGCCCATGGGTCCCACATGGAGCAGCCTGTGGAGGAGCCCCCGGTGGAGCAGGTGGATGTGGCCTGGAGGAGGCTGTGGCCCATGGAGAGCCCCCACAGGGGCAGGCCCCGGGTCGGAGCTGCAGCCCATGAAGAGGAGCCCAGACAGGAGCAGGGGATTTTGCCTGTGGTGGTAATTGTTGTGTGATCTCCGTCTTTATCCCTTGAGCCTTTCCATTGCGTTTTCTTCTTCTTTCCCTCTGAGGAGGGGGAGTGAGAGAGCAGTGTGGTGGAGTTCAGTGGCCCAGATGAGTAAAACCACCACGCAATTAGATCACCTGGAGATGGCCTTCTGAGCCAGTCCCCAACCAGGTCTCATCTCATGGTTTTGAAGCTGGAGGCTTTTGGCGGACTACCAGCAAGTTGCCCCTTGGCACTCTATAGTGAAGGGTGGCAAAATTTAAGAAAAATGCATCTCTTTTAAGTTGTGGCTCGTGGAGTTCAGAAATCAGTGCCCTAAGTAGGCAAGACTTTCCTGAGAGGAGATAGTAAAAAGTGGCAGTAGTTGCTGCTGTGGAAGTTTACATTGACATCCCATCAGAGGTTTGTGGAGGGGCACTGCTGCCTTTAGCTGTATGACAGAAGTTGAAAATTTTTATATTCACCACTGAAATACATGTTGCTAAGCTTAATCAATTTGGATAGAGTTCTTTCTTATTATTAAACAAAGAAAAAATGAACTGGCAGAAACACATAGTTGTGTCTATAGTTTGGAATATCATTAAAGTAATTGAAGAAAAAGCAAAAGAAGGCGTTTTTCTCCATTTTAAATTCCCTTAATAGTGTTTATGTTGCCTCTGAAGGATCTGAGGTCTCTGTGAAGAAAACATTACTGTCCCCCCTTCTGAAGGTGGGGAGCCAAATGCACAGAGCTAAGTTGACTTGGAGGATGTGACATGATCATCATTAAGCACGCAAGCTGCAAAAAAAAAGCGACACCTCACAGCTGTCTGACTTTCATATCTATTCACTACTTAATAGATAGCTCCTCCATTTACATGTATGCAGGAAATACCTAGGCCAAATCAGTAAATAGAGTGATTTACCTCAGCTCCTGTTTGTAGCCAAGTGAATGATAAAATGAATCTGGATGCAAGAACTCACAGAACAGTGTCAACTCACTTGCAAGATGATGTTTTGGAGGACGATGCTTCCAGTACTTTTTCCTGATCACTTGCCTCAAAGACTTGTCTGTTCACTTAATGTCTACTTATTTTCTACTGTGTAACTTCAAGGAATTCTTACACACCTACCCAGGAAAGAAGACCATGCTGAAAAATTCCCTGGATATCTACATAAAGCACTGATGGATTATCCCAAAATGATATTCACCAAGTGTCCACCTAGATTCTTCTTGGGATGCCGCTGTTACAAAAGGGGCATACAACATTAAGAAATACATGAAACCTTCCAGCTGCATGTCTCTTTGCTTTCATCCACTCTCCTCACTTGTGTGTGTGTGTGCATTCAGAAACACTGTCCTCGGTTTGCCTCTATTTTAACCCCTTTTCCTTTTGTTTTGGAATTTTCTTCTCTCCCTCCCCTTCCCTCCTCCGCCCCCCCCCCCCCCCCCCCTCCCCTTATTCTATCAGTCTCCAATTCTCTCCACTGTTCTTTCCCTTAATTTTTCTGTCCTGATGGTTTGCAGTGTGGTTTTTGTTTGTTTGTTTGTTTGTTTGTTTGTTTTGTTTTGTTTGTTTGTTTTTACAATACCTAATCAACTCCTTACAAGATCAACTGAGGGAAGGGTTCCTCTCAATGACAATTCAGGTTGGATTGATGCATTAAGTAGAGGACCATTCTGTTTCCCAATCCATGACCTGCTGGCAGTTGCCTTGAGCAAGTAAATATGGGGACAAAATCACTTCCTGGAGATCAGTGGCTCTGTCGAGGAGGATAAAAGCATGATCAGTCAAGAAGAACTGAAGAAGGAAATCAGTCGTAAAAAATAACTACATCACAGCATGATAAGGTTTCAATAGACTTGTTTTAACTTTTGTCATGTCTGTGCTCTCACAATTTTCTGAGTCTGATGGGGATAGATCCTTTATGCAAAATTCTGTGTTCTCATACCCTTCATAGCTCCTGGGAGCTTCATCACTCTGTAGGTCATAAGAGACAGTGGTTAGCCTACAGGTGCTGAGAAGATGTATATGTATTACCACATAAGAGCCAGCACCAATAAATATAATGCCCGCACTCACATAATACTCCTTCCTACTGCTTGCCTAAACTGACTCTTACTGTGAAACAAGAGGAGAAAACTCTGTGTCTACTGTCCTTTCTGCACGACAAATACACAGTGAAATAGTAATGCAGGAGCAGATATCAATAATATTCCAGATAAAATGTCCCAGTAAGTGACAAGGGATCCATGTGCAAGGAAGATCCTTACTCTTACTGTTTATATGGCAGCTGCACTTTCCCTAGGGTAACCCAAATTCCCACCAACTAGTAATTCCTATACCCGGTGGGAAGCAGAACCTTCCCTCCTGAGATGATAATTTGATGCCTTTGTCTTCCCTAACAGTCTGTCATCCAGTAGCACTTATGATGCTGAAAGCCAAGATGGGAATTTTAATGTTCCCTGTATGCGCATTTATGAACCATGAAAGAAATTAAAATTGGCATTTCTGTGCCTTTGGCTGGGGGCCACATTTTGGTTGAACGGTGCCCTCATTTATAATAGCATCAGTGAAAGGAGCCAACATGAAGGCTCATAAGCTGTTTCCATTCCTCCTTTGATTAGTGCCTGAACGACAAAGAAAGAGCAACTGTTCTCACATTAAACATTTTGTTCAATATTTAAACATCAAGGCCTAAATTTTTAACATGGTGCAGAAAGCTTCAGCTGCATGCCTTCCCTGAAAGGTAATAGGAGCCATGGTGCTAAATCCCACTATACCACATTCAATATTTATCCCTAAAGGCTTCTGCGGCTGCTGAAGAGATCTGAGCACTTGCTAAGGCTTTCAGAAGCATTCCCATATCACCTAGCTGATTATGCCATTTGCAACGAGCATATTAACTTTCTGCCTTGCAGTGCATATTGGGGGAAGAAACCAAAACACTTGTGCCATGCTGTAGGCAGTGAAAGAAGTTCATACGATTTAAGGGAAAATCAGAGATTTCAGTTGATCTGTTCACCCTAAATAATATGATGTACTATTCCAAGAGAACTAGATAAAAGGCTAAAAAGGAATGAGCAGAGCCAGTTATTTTAGTATCCAGTATTTTCAGATCGTGGCTCAAAAACTAATTTCTATTTTTGTTATACTTTATTTAAGCTCTCATGTGTGTCTATGCAAATTCAGTGATCAGATTTTCATTAAATCTCTGAAGAGGTAATGGCATGTTCTGTGCTAAATCGTTTGAGTCAGTTTTACAGCATACTCCTTGGTTTCCCCTTCTCTGGAGAAACTATGCTAGTTTAATATTCAGGATAGTGTATTTTTCCCTTTGCATTTAGTGAACCATGCAATTCACAACATTTGAAGGTGGAAAATACATATTTGTCTCTGACTCCCAGACTGCTGGGAAAAGGAGAAAATGCCTGGTGTCCTCCATGGTTGTTTTCCACCCTGTGATACAGTGTTGGGCGTGAGGCATTAGCTTGAGGATGCAGAGGAGCACAAATAAAGATGAAAAATTTTCCCTGTAGGGTTAGGGTATATGTTGGAGGTGGGGTGAGGAAATTTGCTGAGGTACCAGTACAAATTCTGTGGGTTTTCCCCATTCAACAACCTTTATCTTACAGCTGCAGTGAGTGAGAAGTGTGGCCACAGCACTGCATACTTTCCATCCTGTTCATTTCTTCCCTGCCCCCCCCCAAAAAATGAGTGAATATCCTACAATGCAGGTATAAGCTCATTGGATGAACTTCTCATGACAGTGGTCTTGAAGCTGCTTTCAGCAATGTAGATATAGACTCTTTGCCTTGTATCATGAAATATCTCATGTGAGCACTTGCTTAGCTTTTCTCTCCTTGGGAGTAGTTCATCAGAGATACCTTGATACAAATAATTCAAATAACCAGTTCCAGAAATAGCCAGATGGCATTTACAGATTCTTGAAGAAACCACTATAGGGCTGCTGCTGATTAACAAGATGTATCAATTAAAAATATATAGAGACTATTATCTAGCAACCGTCTGAGCCAGTGATCTACCAATTAAGAAATTCCAGGAATTACAAATTTACATTATCTGATTAGGGTTATCTGTGGTGTGTTAAGCAATGGTCAATGGAAACTCCATGACAGAGCTTATAATTGTGATGGCTCTTCAATATAATGATAGAAAAACAATGAACAATAAGGTATGTGAGGAAGTGAGAAGGGGTATTTAATGGTGCTACTTACCACTCAATCTTTATCCTTTATGTTGTTGCCTTTTTATCATTATGGTTATAATTTTTAAGACACACTGGGAAATGTACTTATGATTCATATGTGCCTCTAAAAGACAGTTCATTTCAAATGCAGGCAAAAGCTTTTCATAAATGTATTAGTAAGTTCTCATTTTGAAGAGTCCAACCCAGAGAGTTCATGAAAGACTACAACTGTGATGCCAGATACTGATTGTTTTTCCAGTGGAAGAAAGTTCTGCAAAGGTAGAGTACTGGGGTCTTGATCCCTAGACTTCATGAGCCTAAGTTGAGAAGGGGAGGACAGATCTCACATGTGGGTTCCAGTAGAGGAGTTCCTTCCTCTTCCTGACTTACTTTCTCCACAGGTTGGTTATGTCTCTGAGGCAGGTCAGCCTTTTCTTCTTTAGGTGGAGCCAAGACATCACTACGACATTACAAATTTTGTAATTTTGTAGTCTGACACTGTTTATCTATAGAATCTGATTAAATAATAATATAATTATCTTCAGCAGCAATGCCTGTAGAAATGAAGCAAGAGGATTATGAGCTGTAGTCAGTGACAGTGATAGAGACTTGATATGGGATCAGATAATGAATAAAAAGCAGTGGGAATCAGATTATACCTTTGCATCTGCAGTTTTTCAGTTCCTGCTCATAACTGCAATGTACTTTACTTCATTTTGCATATGGTCTCCCTTATAAGCTCCCCTTAGCAACTGACAGTATGAATAGGATAAAGCCATATATATTCGATCATCTTAAAGCTTTAGTGAATATTTGCAGTGATATTTGTGATCTGTAAGAGTGCCACTTTATTTTGGGATAGCATACTGAGCAGTATTCCTGCAAAGCCTTTCATGAGCCTGCATGAATATAGAAAATGATCTGTAGCTGTGGAAGAGAGGAGATAGCTGAAGCTATAATACTTTCATGGTTGATGTTGCCAAACTTTCATTGTTCTGCAGTTGCCTCCCTGCAATGACCCAAGGCTGAGGAATTACAATGGCAACAAAGAAAAAAAAAAAAAAAACAAAAAACAAAACCCACAAACCACACACAGGCTTCCTGTGAAAAAATGCACACAGAAATGCAGAGAGCAAAATCCCCTGTTAAGCCCATTACAGAATTATTTATTGGAATTTTAATTGCTATTGTTGTAATGAGGCTTTTGCCTTGGCCATATGTATTAAGGGTTTTTTTGGAGCATGAACTTTCTCAAAGAAGAAACTTCTCCAAAGAAGTTGTCAAGTTACCCTACAATACCTCCTTTGCTTTTGCCTTGCTCTGTGCATTAAATAAGTCATCACTTTCCTTTCTGGCATGCAGCATTTTATAGGGATTGAAAAGCACTATCAGGTGGAAAAATATGTTCTTTAAATCCCATAAGTCACAAAAATGACTGTACAAAATTATGTTCCTGCTACTCTCCTAAGATCAAGCATGTAACCAGTCAGTCACCCCAAGAACAATGCCATAATTTCTTCTACAAGTTGAAAAAGTGTTATCTATCCAAGGAAGTGGAAAGCTATGAAACAAAGCCACCAGAAACTGGAAGAATAACAAAGTCAGATGGACCTTGCCTCATTTTAATTTATAAGGTAGTGAGCTCTGTGATACCTATATAGGACAGGTAAACCATCAAACACAAGGGAGGAAGCAGCCCTGATATATGACAATTGCAATATCTTCTGTTAATGCTTCTGACTGGGCAAGTGGAAAATTATATTAGAGAGGCAATGAGCAATTCACCCCTTAATGAATTAAGAAAAGTGTAAATTTTAAAGCTAACTCAGTCATTGCTTTGGTGAAAGCTCACTCCTGGGATTCTGTAGCCAACTCATAAGATTCACTGTCCATTTTAAACTCTCTTCATTTATCTTGTTTTATATGAACAGGTGAAAATAAATCATAGTAACTTTAATATATGGCAATAAAAGTCATACTCCTAGAATCACCTGATGAAATTGTCATTCAGTTTTAACATTTGTTCACTGTAGGTATTTACAATGACTATAGCAACCCATTGATATTGTCACAAAGTGTAAATATTTTAAGGTACTCGTCTGTTTCTCTAGAAAAACAAACAAACAAACATGTCACTTGAGAAAAATCATAAAACATTGAGATGGAAGGAAAATGGTACTAAAATAAGAGCACATGTATCCAGACTGTTCCTGACAGGCAGTACAGTAGGAGCAAAGAGAGAATGTAGACAAAGCTGTGCTGGGTGTAATGGCAGAAGTAACCTGTTGCTTTACTGATGTGCTAAACATTGACCATCTCATGGAAAAAAATATTTTTTTAGCCAGACAGGTCTCAAAAATTCAAGGGAAGGAGAGCCCATGGTCTTTAGCGGATATCCTGTTTCTATGCTTTTTTGTCCATGTTATTGGAAGGGTTTTACTCAGATTTAACTGAGGCTTCCCATGATTGAAATTTAACTCAGGATTTCATCTGGCAACATGTGGAAAATGGAATTAGGAGGCACTGTTAGCAAACTGCAGATCACAATTGTTCCTAGTACCAACTGTTGTTTATTAAAAGTCTCTTCTGTTCTTGTTCTTTGCAGTCCTTCCTTTCTTTCTCTTTTCTGGTTCTTCAACATTTTTTTTTTTTTCCCAGAACTAAACACAGCAATTCCTGACACCCATTCTTAGAAGCCATATTTTGCAAAGTTCCTGTCTTGTTTGTTCCTCTTATCTGGATTCCTTTAAGCATAGGATCCACTCCTAAGCTCGATTCTCTAACCAATGCTTCAGTAGTGTGACATCTACAAGAGAGTGATGATGTCCCACAACTTGCAGACACCATACCTATTCATTCCTAATGTAAGGAAATTTGTCTTTTTTGACAACAGCAGCAAGCATTGCTCAGATATGGCTTCCATAGTCTTTTATTATTATTATTAGGCCATGCTATTGATAATGCTGTCATTCTTAATGCAGTATGTGCATATTTTCTTTCTCCTTCAGAAATGCAATGCAACATTTCTGTTTACTGAGGTTCATCTAATGTACTGAAAGAACATGTGTATCGTGCCCCTGATCTAAAGTATCTGCAATCCCTCCCTAGTTTCATCTAATCTGTGGCTTTAACAAATGTTTGTCTTTAACTTATCTAAACTGGTAGTGTGAATCCAGATCATGAAATTTGGTTTCTATTTTATAGCTAGCTAATATTATAAAACTTTACAAGGCATTTATCAATCAATTTTCCAGACACTTTGAGGTGGATTGATAAAGACATATTACATTTTTTTATGAGAATGATATTTGAAAAAGCTTCAAATATCTTCTTAATTTTCACTTATCACTCTCACATGTGCTCTTCCTAGCTGTTAATTCAGCTGACCACCTACGTAGCCTGTAAAAGTGCAAGTCCTTTGCTAAATCCAGCACTTAGGCTCCTCTGGGTGTTTGCAGTGGACATCTGTGAGGTTCATTTCTCATGGAAGTGCAAAAACTTCTTTCCTTTTACTTAAAATGTTTTATTTCTTTGTTCCTTAACTTGTGCTAAACAATTTAGATCAGTAGCTATATTAATTTTATATGACCTTTTATTACATTTGAGGTATCATTAGCCAAGTAGAGCTAGTGAATTTTCTCCAAAATTCAATCTCATAAATTTCACTTTGAATAAAATATAAGTTCACATTGCATTTTCAAGTTGTACATCTGAATAAAACTAACATTTCTTTGTAAGAAAACATATTGTACTTTGAGCAGATACACATTTGTAGTGATGTACAAGGAGAGGTTCTAATATGAGGTTGCGTAAGTCATAATGTCTTCATAAATTAATGACAGGGAAACTTAATCTGTTCCATCTGAAGATACAGCAATGTTAGTACTGGTTATCTTGATTATATGGCAAGAAGTATAATTGCTGTTCAAGTGAAATGTCTTCACTGATTGCTGACTGCCTAATTGTGAGAGGTTGATAAAACAACCTGGCAACACGGACATTAAGGCTATGCAGTATTCCAGAATGAAAGAAGGTATAGATATATGTACAGATATATGGTTGATAAATAATGTCATTTAAGTGAGATATTCAGTTCTTTGACCTGTTGCACTTCTAGGAACTTATACAAGGTAATTGAAATGCTAATAAAAACTTATTTTGTAAATCTCACTCTATATAGCTGAAGAAGAAACCACATTAATTGATTTCTGGAAGGATTGAAAAGGGACCTTGGATTTTTCTTCCGTGAGTGGTTCAACACTGATGTTTGTAAAAGGTCAGAGGGAGCTTTCCATTGGCCAGAACTGCAGAATAGGTGTTAGAAGATGATCCTGTGAATAAGTCAACATCTCAGGCCTCAGGTCAGTTATGACTTTTACAACATTCTTTGTGACCTTTCTCAAGTTAGGATTTTCCTACTTTAGCACCCCTACAATAATACGGATATAACACTTCTCCACTCCTGTAGTATTTTGTTTATAGTAAAAGTGTTTGCATGGCCTCAAAAGGACTAAACCTGAAGGAGACTAATCTCATTTGGGGGTCCTTACCCTGCTGTTAATAAAGAAATCCCCCTGGCTTTGCAGGATAAAGTTTCCCTTTAAAATATTCGTACAGGTTATTTTCCTTGGCCAAGGTTTGACAGATACTACAAATTAAAATCTTTTCATCCCAAGGGATGACCTGATTAACTTCAATTTGAGAGGCAGGATATTTTTAAAACTGATTTTGCACCTCTTCTTGTCAACGATGACAATTCATTATGGTAATGACGGATAATGGAAAGGAGCTTTTTTTAGCAACCATGAGACATCACCTTTAATTTTCTGTATAGTATCCTTATGAGAAATTTGAATTTTGCTTGAATGACATACATCAGAATAATAACAGTGATAAAAAGGGAATTTCTGACAAGTACATTAATATCAGATTCAATATTAGCTAGAGAATTAAATAAACAATTTACTTAGTGAAAAGAAAAGCAGGAAGATAATGAACCATTAACCCTTGAAAAAGAAAAGCATAGTAGGAGTTTATCATTATCTTTTATTGAGGACATTAAAGAATGAGGGGAGGTAGAATGACTTTGGCAGATCTTGTTGATAGAACTAAGTACTGCAATGCCCACCCAGCTCTCTGATTGAAGGATGGAGCCAGACCTCTAACTTTTCAGTTCTCCTTGCAGAGAAGAGCTGACATCCTCCCTAGGGTACCATTTCAGTTTTGCATTACATTACCACCAAGTTTCTATGACAGCTGCTGCCCCCAAACGTCAGGATAGCGGTATCTGCGGAGGAATTTCACTCAGTTTTAAGTGTTTATAATTTAGATTCTTACATGAAATGAGTGACCACAGAATTTTTGTAATCAGTGGAGTTGTGCTCAATAGAGTCAGTGGAACACGGGTTGTGAGTGGTTTCACGGCTAAATAGGTGCCTGCATTTAACTGGACAGGTAACAGCACGGACCCTGCTGACTAGCTCACCATTGACTACAAAGACAGTTAGAGAGCTGCTCCAGACAGGTGTCTACTGTCAGGATGAATTCCTTCTTGGGGTCTGGATTGCAAGGTTCCAGTCCATTAAAGAGCAGACAGATGCACTGCGGATTAAACTCTATCCTTAGTACTTCGCTGTGCACCTCCCATAGCTTTTTATGCCCTCTTACTCCATGACATCATTACAACTGCAGAGGTTTGGTGTGTTGGCTGAGTGGATCTACATCAGTGTGTGCAGCATTTGACACAGAAATAAACCAAACCCATGAGTTTTTGAGTAGAATTAAACATATTTCTTGTGTGATTTAAAATTCTTAGAGTCAGTCACTACCAGTGCTGCTATTTGTGTTGAAGTTACCAATGTTAAACATTAATCACAGTCTCTTTTTAGCTTGATGGGGCCTAGTCAAACTATGAAAAGCCTCCAGCTGGTTTTAACGAGATAGGAAAGATGCCTTTATTTAAGTATTAAGTGCAAGATTCTTCGCTATGAGCTGACAGGAGAGTCATGGATTATATCCCTGCCTTCTGTAGGAATAAAAATGAGTCCTTTTTGGAGACTTTTAATTAATGTTGTGTTTCTCTATAAAAAGTCTGTCTGTTTTACAAGTTCTGTAAAATACATGTCTATCGTGTGCTAGTTTAGATCTTGTTAGAAACCTCATAGAACTGAGGTGCACAAATGGGAGCTTTGGTGTCAAGATATCTAGGAAAGATGTCTAAAAAAGTATATACAAGTTTTTGCAGAAAAATCTCTCAGTTCAGAGAGAAGAGTTTTATGCCCTTTGTATGAGGCATGAATAGCTCTCCATGAATTTCTATTCAGGGCTAGTTCTGAGCATGCAATGACGTAAGTCTGAGATTTTTAGGAAAGCACTATTTTTTGCTAATGTTTCCTATGCATGACAAACAATAATGAAAAAATAAAATTTAAACTGGCCAAGAGTGTATGAAAAAGTAACTGTTCAGCAGTTCAGAAGAACTTCCTGGATATGAAATGGCTATTTAAATACCCTTAACTTTAGAATTTGGCCAGTGGGCTGAGGCTGTAACATCTTTGGTTCATTCTTCCTATAAACCTATGTCTCAAGGCAGTGATTTCAATGTTAATTACATTCTCTCCTAATTAAAGTAGGTGGTTGAATTAGGAGTCTATTAAACAGATCATTTCCTGTTCTAAGACTGGTAAATTTATAATTGTATTGCTGTTCTTCAAGCCATCTAACCACAGGTTTGGAATGTTTTTCCCACTCACAAAACTGAGCAAGGATCTGTACAGCCTTCTGTTCCTGTGAATAAATAATTTCTCTGCTATCCAAAAACCTATATATCTAACACTCTAAATATCGTAAAGTATAAAATCAATTATGAAAATTGAAGAGTATCTCCCAAAATTAATTAACCCTTCTTAGCCAAGCTTTTAAACTATCCAGCTGGAAGCAAGTGAGTCACCTCAAGGCAAAGACACCTGCCATCTCTGCATAGTTTGGGGATAAAGTAAAGCAGATGTCAGCTGGAAAGAGACAATCATGAATCTGTATTCCCTTTTTTATGATGAGCTGAAACTGAGGTATTCTGGCCCCATGTGACAATGAGCAAAGGTCTCAGGAGAACCAAATCCCAAAGGCACCTGAGGAAAGCAAGCACCTTGAAGACTTCAGGTGTTGACACCCAAGCACTTAGGTCACCAGGTGTGCCCCACTTCCAAGAGCTGTGTCTCATCCATCAACTCCCTGAAGGTCATGGAATCCCCTTCAACACCTCACCAGCAGGAAAAGAACACAACAGAGTTATTGCACTATTTTTTTCTTTTTTCTAAATAGTGCCTCTCAGAGACCTAACTGCCTTCAGGTCCCAATACTCAATGCTCCGATGCACTGTCCAACTGCTCCATCAAGTACTACAAAGGAGGCTCGCTTTTTTTCTCAAATCCCCTTGAAGCTAAAACCTAGTCTGAGTCACAAAGAAACACATTCATTGAGGTGAACAACACCATTGATTGAAAAACATCAGACAACTGGGAACAGCTCTGAAAATCTAGAGAAGAGTGCTCAGAGGGTGAAGGGAAACTGGTCCTGGCAATTGTTTTTCCTTTAACAGTGAATGAAATGGTGAGAGAGTCCTAAAATGAAGAAAATACTGGCATTGTGTGCAAAATGCGTGAGATACATTTTGAAGGCTTGTTTTTAACAGAATTATAGCACAAAGGTTTGCTATCTGCAGTTCTCCTTTAACACCAGGAAATAAATGGAGGAAAGAAACATGAAAATCAGCTATGGATTTTGAAGGGATAATTTGAATAATGTCTGAAGAAATCTTACCCAAAACATTAATTCAAAATCTTTGCAGAAAAGTTGGTTAAATCCACTGAAACAGAAGCATTTTTGAGGAAGTGGCTAATGGGTTACCATTAGAGTCCGTCTTGTTTAACACCCGTGTTAATGGTCTAGGAAGGCTGAGTTGGCTGCTTGTTAATGGGATTCTCAGAGACTATTAAATCGAGGGGAAATGTGAACATCAGGCAGGAGATAGAAATAACATTAAAAAGACACAGAGCTGTTATCAAATACAAAATGAGATTCAGTTTAGAGAGAAAGAAGCAAAATGATCAAGAGGAAATATTTTTGTTTGTTTGTTTTAGGCAGTGGCTAGAAGAATATGAAAAATCAATGGTGCTGTATAAAATATAGAGACAGAAATATAGCAGTGGGAATGTTATAGGTTGAGCAGATGGGGTTTGGGTCAGGAGAATGGTCCAGATGTCCTATTTTCTGTCCTATTTTCTAGTATTCTGCAAATTTTCAATAACCCAATACTGAATCTTTTGATCTACATAAAAAAAAATAACTGAGCAAAGCAAACTGATCATTTATCTGAGAGGTGTTAGTCCTATCTATGTATCCAGAGCATCATTGTATGTAGGACAGCATATTCAAATTGGTGGAGAGCAAAGAGCAAAAATTAAGGCATTTGGAAAACTGGAGAAGTTAAATCAAAAAGAAAACATTAGAAAGTGAAATAAACTAGCTAAATAACTCTGCAGGCTGTAGTTCTGCCATCACAAACTACAGTAGATGCTGTCCAGCCACCAGCTGAGATTCAACTCAAAAGCAACGCTGTTGATTAGAAACCTCCCGGACCTCCCAGGTCAATCTGAGCTGAATAGATGAGGCTCTCCTTGGGGTGTAACTGCTCTGTTTTTCTCTGAACATTTACAAACCTCATCACATCTGACTAATGGTGCACCAGCAGGGCATAAATTAAGGAGTGGCTGTTGGAGGTAAGGACTCTTTCTTCTTCTGGGACTTACAGCTCCATGCAAAGATGTCCTCTCAACCTCTCCTTGCAGTGACACTTTTTCACCACCATGTGAGCTTTGGGAGATCTCCTATGGGGAATTCAGCCCTGATTTGTGATCTGGGCTCACGCTGTAGGGCACAAAAGAAACAGTTCCTGGGAAAACTGCTGAACTGTGCAGATGTCTGCTCAAAATACCAATAAAACAGCTCAGGAGCAAAGAGGGGAAACTGAGGTCCTTGTATCAGGGTGCAATGTGATGTCCCAGACCAAGGTGTTTATGAACATGAGAATCTCTCTGATCATGGTCACAGGGGAGATGGTGTATTGAAGCCTTGTTTTGGAAACCAGGAACTACTGTGCCATACCCAGGTGAAGAGCTGGCATGGCCATGTAGATGTGGAGTAGCTAGGTGTCACTAATGGCTCACTCTCTTTTCGGGAGGGACACGAGGGAGTAGATGCACAGACAAGTCAGACAGAGATGGTGTTAGGGTTGTGTCAAGTGCTCTTCTCTGTAGGTGTGGGCAGCCCTTTCCCAAAGCATAGACAATTTGTCGTTCTCTTAGACTGAGCTCCAGCCATTGCAGTAAACCTCCTCCTGCTCCTTATTTTTCTCATTGGCTTATTTTCTATATTTTTCTGTTTCTTCCCTCCAAAACCTCACATGCCAAGACAAACACTAGCAGCATAAGGGTAAGAGGCATTACTCCTGCCTCACATCATGCCTCCTATACCCATGCCATAATTGTGTCTATCCTTTTCCTTTAATCTGTGAAGTTTGGGACTGGGATTATCCTATGCTCAGTTGTTATACTCTGAGGATGGCTATAATTTACAAAGTTATAAAGATTAAAGGGCCTTATGCTTTGTTGGTGCTTATGTAAAACAATAATAAATATATATAAAGAAAGAAAAATATATAGTTAATTCTTTGCTCCAGTGAGAGAAAAATAAAAGAGAAGTTTTTGAAACATGAAAGTAACATATATCACAGTGACTTTTCCAGCCACAGCACAATACAATGTGATTCTGCAATTCATTAGATTTTACAGATTTTGTTGTCAAAAAAAAAAAAAAAAAAAAAAAAAGGAGCAAAGCAAAGGCATGGAAGTGAGATAAATTATTTTTCCCAGTGAATAAACGTATTGTTAGTGTTCCAAGACAAAATAATGTGGTGAATTCACAAAGTTTGAGTGAGCAGGCTCTCAGTACAGTTTGGCAACCAGGACTCTTCCATGTGTCCCTGAATTGCTGCAGAACTGAATGTATTCCTCATTACTGAAAATCAACAGGTCAGATACTAATTGGCATCACTTCCTTCTCTCATCGTTTATGCTGTATGCTGTGGGTGTTAAATGCTACTGTGGGGTCACTGAGTGTAAATCTGTGATTTGAACAATGAGTTCACCCATTTTTCCAGATTCTGCCTGAGGACACAATAAGAATGATTGCAGGAAATTATGACCTCAGGGTGTTGGTTTCTTTTTAATGCTCAGAGCATTCAATTGGTTAGGTTTTTCCTTGAATTAGATATGACAAAAATGATGTTTTATCAGCTAGAATGTCTGCCCATGTTAATTAATGTAGCATCAGTCAATACAACAGAGCTATATCAATTTACACCAGTAGGTGATTTATAGAAATTTGCATTGGCCTAGAACAGCATCCTAATTTTCTTTGCACACCTTCCTCACATGTCAAGGTAATAGATATTTTTACTCTTCATGTTTGGACTGTTTGTTAATGAGATTTATGACAAGCGGTGTATGAGTTTATTGAAGTGACACTGTTTTAAACAAAACAATAATTACTATAGCAAATTGCTGATGATAACATTTTCCTGACTCTGTTTTGCAACATAAGGTAGTGCTGTCACTTACTGTGTGCTTTTGTATGGACAGATAGGAGGTAAATAGTTGGAGTTCACTTGGGTGGAGAGCACTGGTGAATGGCCAGACTATTTAGCATATTGAATAACATCCATCACTCTCAGAGGGGCAGTCACAGTTAGTTATGCTAAGCATTATGTGAACAAATAGAGCTTTTTCTGGCCGTAGAGAATGAAAACATTATGCAATATGGTCAAGTGGGCAGAGTACTGGTCTCCAGTTCAAAGAACAGAGTTCTCTTGCTTGCTTCGTGACCTTGAATAAATTGATTTGCCTCTCTGTGCCTTCTTTTTCTCATCTGTGGCATTGTGGTGCTGATCTTTGTTGGAAAATATTTGGAGATAAACAGTTGAACAGGACATCCTAATGATGCCTTCTTAATTTTATCTAGTAGAGTCTAGCTAGAGTACTTTAAAATTTAGTGCCAAGCTCACAATAGATGACTCCATTCCACCCCAGTAATTCACTCTCTGGAACTGAGATCCCAGCCCACAGCACTTACAACTTTTGACAAGATATTCACTCCATTTTCCTTCCAAAACTTGCACAGAAAGTAGCTGTTCTGTATTGTTCCAGCATCATGAATAAATTGCTTGACAACTAACTTTCCCACTCTGTCTGCCACATGTCCTCCTCTAGGATATATGATCTCCCCCTTTAAAGTAATTCAATGAATTTACAAACAGAATGCTCTTTGTTTCTCTGAATGACTGCAGAATCACAAACACAAAGCATATGTAGTTGCCTTGAATTTTGGAATCCAAATGTATTACATTCTATGATGCAGCATGGTCTGACAATATGATGAATATGATATGATATATTATCCTCTGAAATCTGAAGGGTCCTGATATGGATCCCTGAAAATATCTTCTGAAAATATGAAATACCTGAAAATACAAAATATGAACACATATTTGCAAATGCCAACATTTTATAAGAAAGTCTAACGTTTGGACTTACATGAGCAGTGACTGTGAAGTATCCTAAAGAATACACTTTTTTGCATGAATATATCTGCTGGGAGAGGAAGGTGGGAAAACCACTCCAATTTATCACCCTGAGGACTAATATTTAGCATCCCAACACAGCTAACATGGTCTGCTTGTATGTGCCATCATTGCCCAAAGAAGAGGTGTCTGAAAGGGGTCTGTGGTGGACTTACTGAAGAGGGTTCCTCTCTCTGTTTGTGTTAATGACCACTATAAAACCTCTGTTTGCTTTTGTTGTCAGGCTAATGGTAGACCATGCCCAGTGAAAGAGCTTAGGGTAAATAAACTGCCTGAGTTTTGGAAATATTAGGCACTTATAAAATATGTGAATATATGCCTGCTTTTTATGGGATACAAACTTAGTCTTCTTAAAAAGATAAATTTTAACTGAAGAGGAAAAAAGCAGAAAAAAATCCAAAATAGCATATTTGATGTGTCTCAGCTGATGCTGTTTTCAGTGCCTAATTTGAGACCATGTTTCACTGTGATGCTGTACCTACAGAGCCCTGCAGTCCCACAGGCTTTCACAGCACTGTTTTACTGGGATAACATAAAGACCTTCAGGCCTCACAGGTTTATGTCACGTATTCTGTGGATATTTTCCTTGACAGTGCAGCAAGCTGGAGGCAGCCTTGGCTGCAGCTCATCCAGCTATGATTGCATTATCTGCTCTTGGCCACCCTGTATTGGATAATAACATTTAGTTACTCATAAATAAAGATCATATGACTACATTATTCAGTGGCAATTAAAGATGTTAATAAACTAGTAGCCTGTAAGAGAATCTACTATGGATATAAAATGCAAAATTCAGGTCACTTCTAATGACTTACCACTATGAAGTCATACAGTGTCTCTTTATGATGCCACTGTCAGAAGACAACCGTAAATTGTCTGTGGCTTTTATTAGTCCTACCTACTTAAGCAGTCTTTATAGGATCTAGCTTATGACATTATATCTATATCTATCTATCTATCTCTATATATGTATATATATTGTATTCAGGATTTTCTATCCTTTCCATATTTTGCATAAAAAGACTGCCTGCATGGAGAATGTATTGCAGTATAATTTCTGCAAGTGAAAAAATATTTCCCTCATAACAAACAAGACCTTGCATAATCTTAATCATTCACCAGCTCACAGAGTTCTATAAGCAGATAAACTCATGAATGATCATTTTTCAGCTCTTTTTGGGGACTTAAAGCTTTATCAAAGATATAGACATCTTGGAAAATCTTGGGTAACAATCAGATCAAAGTTGTCTGTAATGTGAGATGTGTGCACAGTGTGAGTGCTGCTGCAATCCTCTGAACTGATGTGCTGCTGCAAACTTGTTCACTTAGCATATCTTTGTTTAACGGAAAGCAAGTTTTGGCTGTTAATCTTGTCTGACCCTTTCTCTTCAAAAACTGTTACAGTCTCCCAAGAATGGGATTTGCTTCAGAGCTAATCCAGAAAGATTTTATTTGTCTGTCCTAGAAATCATGACAATAAGACTGAGAATTCTGCTTGGGCCTCATTAACTAAACTCCTATTCGTATTGTACTTTCTCTGTGTATATATGTATAAATATGTATGCATAAACATGTACATATTTGCATACCTGCTTATATATTGGTATATATATATATGCATGCACATATGTATATTTCCACAGAAGTCCTTCAAGAAAAAATTGCTTCATGCTGGTTTCACCCAACCTGAATGATGATTTTTACAAAATGGATATTTTACATCTGAGATGTTTTACCTTAGCCACCCTGACACTCAGAGGGAAACATATTTCATGAAGAAACAATATGAAATTAAAAAAACTAATTTCACAAAGATCTGTCTCCAGTCTAGGTGAATTTAGGTCAGAATGTATTTTGGTGAATGAAACCTTTTATTTTTGTTCTGAATGGGCGTTTTTTATTTTTTGTTTTCTATAATACCACAAGAGGGCAGCAAAGGAAAATAGTTGCCAAAACAGAAGACAAAAACGTTCAAGGACATTTAAGCATTTAAGTTTCCTACTGTGTTTAATATGATACTGAAAATACCATTGTGTGGGAACTAGGAGAGCTTGCTGAAAGCCACCTGGTGAGAGAAAGAGAGATTTATTTATTTATTTTTTTTAATGCTCTCCAAGCTTCCCAGTCCGTTGAGAACTTAATGAAGTTACTTGCTATTACCTTCAAATATGCTCCCCCATCATGTGATAACAGCACAGCAGCTAAGAAAGGTCTCCTGGGCTTCGGTATCCTCATCTCTAGTGCTAATTGTTATATTCTTGCCAAATTCAAGTGCTTTCCCCCAGATCTCTCCTTCTCTTTCTAAACCATTCTTTGCCTGAGGAAGCACTGACACTAATAGTGAGGGCTGCTCATGAAGTGTTCTGGTGACAGCATAACCGGCCCACTTTTGGCTGTTTTATCCTAAAATGACACCTAAGTGATAAAGGAATTCTCACTTGGGGGGTTTTTGTCATCTGGCAGCCTTACTGAGAGCTATTCAAACAGGAGCCAGGGTGTTTTAACCGGGTTCAAGTTGCCGGAGGAGCGTCTGTGTGCCACAGTGTCTGTGCTGAATGCAAATAGAGATTTAGTCAAAGCAGAGGTTCTGTGCCACATCTTGCATTTTCATTCATGTATTCTGCAATCCTGCAGGCAACCAGGGCATCAGCATGTTAATAACCTTTAAAATATGAAGGAGGCTTTTCACCATTTGAATGTTTCAGTTTCTAAATAAATGAAACAGAAGGCAGAGAGAAACAGCTTTTTCCAATGGCTCTATTAGAGCTTGGATATAAACCCAGATCTCAGCCATTCTGTAGCCTCAGGATGGCCGTGTTTTCTGCTACCACTGCTGCTATACTGTACCTAACAGAAAAATGGGCTCTGGGTGACTCCAGAGCACAGGTAAGAGGGACCATGCAGAGGCAGGTTTATTTATTGAAAGCAGGACCCCACTCCATTGCCAGGTGCACTCAGTGAATGTGGTAGCAACAACTGTAACCAATGGTATTTCTATTTAGTTGAGGCTGGGGATTAACTACAGTTTCATATTCATAAGCTATTGTGCATGGGTGTAAGACCTGGGCATCCCTCCACTGTGTGCTGATTGCCAGAAATGAAGCCTGAGTGTCTGCTCCAGGGGAAGCATCACAGAATCACAGCATGGTTGAGGTTGGAAGGGACCTCCAGAGATCATCTGGTCCAATGCCCCTGCTCAAGCAGGGTCACCTAGAGCACGTTACAGAGGATCACATACAGGTGGGTTTTGAATATCTCCAAAGAGACTCCGCAACCTCTCTGAGAAGCCTGTTCCAGTGCTCTGTCACCCAAACCATAAAGAAATTCTTCCTTATATGTCAATGAAACCTTCTGTGGTTCAATTTATACCCATTACCCCTTGTCCGATCACTGACCACCACTGAGAAGAGTTTGGACTCATCCTCTTTATATTGTCCCCTCAAGTATTTATAGAGATTGATGAGATCCCCTCTTAATCTCTTCTAGGCTAAACAGGCTCAGCTCTCTTTCCTCATAGGACAGATGCTCCTATCCCTTCATCATGTTTGTAGCTCTGTGCTAGACTCTCTCTAGAAGCTCTTCACCCCTCTTGTACTGGGGAGCCCAGAACTGGGCATAGTACTCCAGCTGTGGCCTCGCCAAGGCAGTGCAGAGTGGGAGGATCGACTCTCTTGACCTACTGTCCACATGCCTCTTGATGCAGGCTAGGATCCCAATGGCCTTCTTGGCCATGAGGGCACACTGCTGGCTCATGGTTAACCTGTTGTTCACCACAACCCCCAGGTCCCTTTCCACAGAGCTGCAATCCAGCAGGTCATCCCTCACCCTGTACTGATACATGCAGTTGTTCCTTCACAGGTGCAGGACCCTGGACTTGCCCTTGTTGAAACGCATGAGGTTCCTCTCCACCCAAATCAACATGCTCCAACCTCCCTGCTTAGACTCAAAGTAGAAGCAATGATCACTGTGCCCTGTCTGCTGCCACTCATGGAGTGATGCGTTCCAACCTTCATCACAGACATTCACTCTTCATGTGCCTCTGTGAGAAGAAACCTGTGACCTGCTGGGGACCCACCTGCAGCTGTGCAGTGGTTTTCTCAATACATCTACAAGGCACTAAGGCCCCATGTCCTGCATTTATCTTTGTCTCATGCTACTATCAGGAGTAGGTACTTCAAGATGGATTGGGAGTGTTTTTTAAGCCAATGTGCACCTCTCCAAACAAAATGCCACTCTCCATTATTCTTAGCTGGGAGAATAATGAAAGAATCAATCAAATCCTCTAACGCTGACAGAAAACAGACAAAAATCCATGTGAGTCTCTTTTGAGGCTCTAAGAGGATTAGACTCCTCAGGCAGGAACACCTCTATAAGGGTTTGTTTATGGGGAGAGAGAAAAGTTTGACAGATGTGTATGGTCAGCTCAACAAAGCAGCCTGTAAAAGCCTTGTAGGCTATCTGAAATGACACAACTCAGTTCCTTAGGTCTGCGTTATGATCAAGGACCTGAAATGCAATTTTGACTTTCACGAACAGGCCAAACATCATCAAACAAATCCCTCTGGTACTTAGTCCTTTTTCTTTTCTTTTCCTCTCCATCCATTTTGTCCCCTTTGGTTGCAAATTCTTCGCTATTGACACACATTCAGAAGTGGCTGGTGAAGTGATTTATTCAACCTGAGAACCACCAAGGGCATCTTGCAGAATCCCACTGCAGTAATGCAAAACCACTCCTGAATACTTCCCCCTCATCAGCTGTGACTGCACCTGGTCTTGTGTCTGATAACATTTCCCAGGGCACTGAAGAGATAACTAACTCCATTTGCACCATATGGAGTGGAGTGAAGTGGGATTCCAACTTTGACTACAGACTGTATTACAAATCAACTGGAGTCTGGTGTGACATAATATAAATGTAGGAGGAATTAGCCAAACAGCTTGGACATTGCCTGTGGCTTATAGAAGATAATGTTTAGGAGAATATAACACATAGGGTAATGTTTTGGGGATTTCTAGTACAATAACTACAGTGGATTTTATTTTTTTTTTTTCCTAATATGGATGTGTTTTAACATTAGGAAGTGCTGGATTATGTATTCAACAAAGATAAACTACTAAAAAAAGTTTTATCTTTCCCAGATGATGACTTTCAAATGACTGTTGCCATTCACAGACTTACCTGGGCTGTGTTCTCCTGACCAGAGGTCCTAGCACCTTATGAGTTGGAACACATCATGAAGGTAGCTTTAAACCAATAGGTTTTATTTTGCAATTGCTAGGGGCTATCAGCAGGCACCCAGTCAATGGCAATTGGTACCTCTGTGGGGAACAACAATTTGGCTGTGCAGCTGGAATGCCACTGTGCTGACTACTGCAGTGCTGTGTGTTGGATAAATAGAGATATATACGCTGGATAACTGCAGTCCTATAAGTTCAGAACTTACTGAGGCCCAGCAGAGAGATGTCCTGAATGCTATTGTTCATTGTTACTTTCATTTAAGTCTTCCTGGCACATGTGTATAGGATGGAGATAGTATAACAACCCCTGCCCAAGCTGAAGTGAAACAGGGAATTCTGGGGGTTGCCAGAAAGAAATCAGGTTAGAAAAGTTTGTTCTTCTTGTCCCCCAACTCATTTCAATTCCTATCTCATTCAAAGCCTGATGCTTTCACATTAAAACCACATATATCCAAACTGATATAGCAAACCTCTCTAGGTTAGTTTGGGCCCTACAGCTGGCCTGAAAAATCTAGAAATGCTGTGTGACCTTCTGGAAAACTGATGTGATCACTGAGAGAAATCAGATGATTTCCATGCGCTTTAATTTGCACACTAAACTTTTTGCTCGGCTATAAATACAACAGCATTATATTTTTAGATATATCTGCCTTCCTTGTTCCAGGCAGGGAGCATTGAGCTTGAGAAGAGCATCTGATGTTTATTTGTTAGAGGCCCACGTGAGTTAAGAGCTTCTTTTAAAAAATGATGTACTGTAGAGGACAAAAGCAGCTGACCTTTTTGCACATTAACATTCAGTGTTGGCGAAAAAGTGAATGCTATTTAAGGATGTTACAGGAAAACAAGAAAGAGGGAAAGTATTTCCAAGTTACCTAAACAATCATTACAGAGTAAATGGATCTCTCAGAAAATACTGGAAATGTTTCTGATGCTACTGGCTTTCCTCTGCAAGCAGTATGACAGATTTTCTAATGAATTAGACTGTGATAGTCAGCAGATGCGATTGTTTTCCAAAACCATTTTTAAGACAACCTTATTGAAATTCTGATTATTTTTTTCAAGCTCCCTGCTTCCAACAGGAGCTTGTGTTATTTTCTCTTTCTCTCTTTCTTCCTCTTAAGCATCCTAGACCCTTTGGTCTTTATTTTCTTAAAACTGAGTTGAGACTCAACAGTGTCTTGTTTTCATCTTGTGTCAGATATTCAGGTTGGGGGCTGTGTTTGCACATGTACAGGTTTTGCATGTGATCTTGCATCCTTTCTATTTCTGTACCTGTGGCTCTTTATAGCTTCCATAAGGATGATCATGGGACCAGCTATCTTACTGAAAGCAAAGGAAGAATTTGCACTGAACTCTAACTAGGGTTCAGGTAATGTCAAGTGTGGGATGTTTCATCTGCTACATTTGTTTTTTAAGACTGTGCATACAAGTGTTTCAGTGTCAAACAACTAAATGTAATGCAGCCAAGTGTTGTCACAAAGGTCTGGAAAGGTATCTGTTACAATCTGATTGCTCTGGAAAAGGCTCTTCAACTTTAACAGTCTCTAATGTGCTTTGGCATCCATGGTAATGAGCACCAGGCTCCTGGAGTCTTGATTCCAGCCATGATCATGATCATGAAGGAAAGTCAAGAAGAAAGGTCAGGGTAGGAGGAAAATTCCCAGGGGTGTCTGAGACGCAAAATCTTCATAGCCATTTTGTGCTGTTGGCTTGGGAGGAAAGGTCTCACTTGAGCTGTTTGGTGCTGCTGTAATACTTTGGGTTCATTTATTCCCGTGGATCCTCAATCCATCTCTCCATGACTAAGATTTGCATCAGCACAGTGGAGCCTGAACTGAACAAGGAGTCTTCAGGCATCTGGGAGGAGTTAGGTTTCCATGACTATTGGAAGAAATGTGATGCAGGTCCCACTGAGAAAAGTATTTGCTGTCCTCCTGGTTAGGATAGAAATTGCAGGATTTAGTATGACATACTTCAGGTCACAGACTAAAGTAATCAAGGTTAGAAATAAATTTTAATTTTGTCCTGGACCATTAAACTCATTTGTATAGATTATCCAGCCCTAGGTGCTTTTAGCACAAGGTAGTAAAATACTGAGTCCATGCACATAACTTGCAGAAGAACTGCACCAACAAGCAATGTCCATGTCTCTGTACACAAGATCCCTGCATCTCCTTGTGGTGGCATTGTGAAGAGGGTACCTACACAAAAGCTGCTTCTGGTAGGCTTGCAGTAGGCAGGCAGGATTTATCTCCCAAAAGGCTGCTCCTTGCGTTGGGTGTCAAAATTTGCAACTCGGTCAGCCATGCATGCTTCATCTTTTTCATCTCTTGGGTCAATAGTTTAATCCTTCCTGCAGGTGCAAAAACATATTGCTGTGTCATTTATGCTTGTTTCAGGTTTAAAATACTTTATTCTTTCAAATAGTAAAATGTAAGCTTCTGCTATAGAAATAAAATCCTAAATTTTCTAGTTAATCCAATATCACAGATTCATGATTCCTCTGCAAGTTCTCACATCCTGAATCTTCACCCATCAAAGATAAGCAGACAAGAGAGGTTGCAAATAAAGATGACTCTGCAGGAAGCATTTTTTACCTAGGTGAGGAATAGCCATAGTGGAGGCTGCTATGAAGGGCACTATGGAGATAATTTGCTTTAGTCCACTGCAACTTAACCACAAGCTTGTTAGGAAGCAAGGTTGTCATATTTTAGAACAGTTATTCGGACACAGCAAATACAACACTGACAGCCCTCTGAGTTTTCCCTGCTGATGTTTCCCCTGAGTCACAGTGACTCCAGGACACCAATAAGAGGTGTCCAATAAAGCAATTTCTGGTTGTCCTGAAGAAGCTGCTACTCTTCCTCAAAATACTGTAAATACTGTTCAGGGCTTTTAGATACATTAGGAAAGGCTTAAACACAAACTGTGGGATAATGTGCATAAAGACGCCCAGCAGAAGGGAATCATGGTGCATCGCAGCTCAGAAAATCATACACTTTTTTTTTTTTTTTTTTTTTTTTTTAAGTAGAACTCGAAGGGCTGTGGAACACTAAACTCTTCTCCTTCCATTTAGCTTCTTTTGAAAACGTCTTCCCAAAATAACCCACGTGAAAGCCTCCTGTTATACCCCTAGTCAGGATTCTATGTCTTTAAGAAGGCTGCCCTGCCCTGAAACTATCCCAGGTATGAAATAGCTAGGTGGACTCAAAACACTTTTAAAAGGCTTGAAGTACACTGAAAACTATGTTCCTTTCTCCTGAGGCACCAGAAAAGAGAGCAGTGTGATTGGTATGTGCAGTGAGGTGATACACTATTAATAATTCAAAGCAGCAGAGTCTTTTATTCTGCTTTGCCATTGTTACTTTCCAGTACAAATCTTTTGCCTCTGTCATTTGGTGGGAACTGCTAATCCAAGTGAAATATTAGGACTTAGCTTGTTCTCATCTCGGTGACAGAATTAGGTAATGGTGCAGGTCAGGGGAGGAGGGGAAGGGAAAAATTCTCCTTGTCAGTCTTTGTGAAAAGTAAGAGAAATGCATCACGAATTACAGGTTGCAAATAGGTAATTGTGTTATTTGGAAGATACCTTCTGAGCATTTAACATGCCTCCCTTTCTTCCCTCCACAGATCCTCTGTTTGAGCTTTTATTTCCATTCTTTTACTTCATCCCATGCTTTCTATTCAGCAGAAGCATTTCTGGCTGTGTAACAAAAACCTCCAGACATCTTGTCAGGCTGGGTCTCTTACTTACATCGTATCATATGCTTATATAAAAATGTCAGGGAGACATTGTGACAAAAAAAAAAAAAAAAAAAAAAAAAAAGAACTACGTTTATATGGAACTCTTCATCCGTTTAACTCAAGGTCATAATTTCAGTTATATGGGGAAGTAGTAGCACCCTCATTGTAGCCAAGGTCACACCACTGAATTAACACAAAGATTTCCTGAGATCTCATCAAATGCTCTGTGAAAAAACTCATTCTGTTAAGAAACAAATGCTCTTCCTCAGGGTCTCTAATAGCCTTTCCTTAGAACAAATGCAATGTGTGCATTGCTCTGAGCACCAGGGCAAATAAGGAGAAACAGCAGAGTGAGAGGTGGTGGGGTGGGAATGGTGGAATGCAGCTGGGGAGCAATTCAATTTCTTTCCTGATGCTTGACTACAGAGTTTTTGCTAAAATCAATGAAGCAGCTATATGAATGGTAGGGAAGCTGAACAGTTTGGTACAGTGTCTGCCTGTGAGCTGAGCCACTGCTTTGCAACACCTCTAGTGCTTCCACAAAGGGAGACATATGAAAAATCATGGTTTTCTGGGCTCTGAATCAATGCATGAAATGGGACAGGTTTGTCTTCTTCATTATCAGTCAGTACCAGCAAGAGCTGTGAGACATTCCCAGGACAGAAGATTTTGCTTCTTTCTGTTTTGCTTGTTTAGCTCAGTGGTGAAGAGACAATGACAAATTTATGGTATTAAAAAATAAAAATCTTAAGCTATCTAGTCAGCCTTTCAGGCCTTCACACATTGTAGAAAGCCTTATTGTTCCTTTATGAGTGGACCCAGGCACTTGTATTTGAAAGAAAGCATAATTTCTAGAAAGATCTCCATCATTTTGATTTGAACTCTTGAGGAGATAATAGATTCACTGGTTTGCATGGTAGTTTGTTCCAGTATTTAATCATGTTTGCTGTCAAAAGCATGTGCCTTATTTCCAATTTGACCTCATTTAACTTCCCATCATCATTTGTGTTTTGCTTTTCTTCACTAGCTTGAAGAGCTCTGCAGAAAATACTATTTTTAGCCCATGAAAGTATTCATATATTGGAATTAAATCAATTAACTCCAGCAAAGGCTTTATTTCAATAAGCCACACTGCTTGACTCAGTTCTGCCACAGACCTCAAGCAGAATTCATTATTAACTCATTTTAATCATCTCTGACAGTCTCAGGGATCACAAGAAGGAGTATCTAAGGCTATTACAAAACTATGAACCAGGGCTGAAAGAACTTGAAATATAAAATGCAGTTACACAGAAAACAGATGCCCAAGACTGAAATGATGGTCTTGAGTAAAAATGATTATGGTTATTGTCTGGATGTAATGGTTCTCACCTCAGAGGAGGAATGCTAGTTGGATACCAGTCTCTGCTCCAAAGTCAGATTTCATTTATTTATTTATTTAATTGCTTATTTTAATTGGAAATTACCCTTGGAACATGAAACAAAACTAATTTTTTCTTGACTGTTTGGATACCACGACTTAATGCTTTATGATATCCAAAAGAAATACTACAGCATGTGTATAAAAAGGGGGTGAATAGGTTGGAGCTGTAAGGATGATCTGTGGCCTCTTAAATGAAGCATACAGATTAAGCTCTGGCTAAGTGTCTGTCATTGGAAGTTCACGTTGCAGCTGTTGCCATGAAATTTTTTTGTCAAAAAAAGCATGACATGTTTGTTAGGTGATGTTCCAAAAGAGAGAATACAAAGGATGTGTTGCTCCACCCAGCCAAGTCTGGCTAATGTCAGTATGCTTTACATGGGAATAGAGATTAAATATGGAAGCAGCAACAAATGTGAAAGTATGGCCTGTGAAACTGTGTGCTAGGAGCAATGGGTGATAGTGGGTGATTGTGGGGGTCTCTGTGTTCACCATGAGTTTAAAGATGCAAATAAAATATTCACTCTGAGCTGTAAAACTCAAAATAGCTTGGAACTTGTCTCATGGAGAATTTTTCTTTTTTTCCCATCCCTCTCAGTCCCATGAAATCCCTTCTGCACCACTTCTCTATCTCTAAGTGATAGGAGCAGAGGTTTGGGTGAATTGGTGGCTGAGGTCTCCTTGCAAAAATTCTTTATATAGATCTCTTCAGTGGGATAGCTCTGAGGTAGAACTGAATATCTCTGGGAGGGCAGTATGGTGGGGCTCCTTAAGCTGTAATGGACACATGATCAACCTGGTCTGGAAGTTTAAGAGGAAGAAATGTTGCTTTTGATTAAGTTGATTTTTCAGTATTGGACACAGGTGTGGTTTTAGTTTTGTAATAAATTCTGAATGAATATATGAAGTGGATTTTTTTTTCCTTGTAGGAAAGATTTTAAAAAAGAAAAAAAAAAAGGAAAAAAAAAAAAAGGAAAAAAAAAGTTTTATTTTATTTATGGTTTTTTTTTTTTTTTTTTTTTTTAAGATAGTTCCATGAAAACTTGTCTTCTAACATCCATACAATGGTTTCTGAAAGGTTATGGGTCCTGCCAAGTTAATTGCCAGGAAAGGGAGAAATTAATGGTGCAAGAGATCACTGCATACTGCTGTGACAGCTGCGGTGCAGGGGAGATATCCCTTGTGCCCTCATTACCCTGTGAGCTGGTCTGGGACGGCCAAGCTGCTGAGAAGCCATTAAAACACCTTTCAATTAACCAGGCAGTTAATGAAAAACGAGCTGTAAAGGCAGCATCTGGACTCACCTTGTGGGATGGAACATGCTGGGGTCTTCTTCCCACCCTTGTTTAAATGGAAAAAATGTTCAATTACAGCTCCTCGTATGCCCAAGTCCCTGCTCTTACCTTTCCCAGGAACAAGACCAAGGGGAAAGAGCTGATGCCACTGCAAGTCTTGGTTTTGCCCATACAAAGTGACCCCAGAGATGGGGCTAGGGGTCCTGACTCCTGAAAGTAGCATTAGAGCATCGATCTGGATCCATCTGGACGGGGCAATCATTCATATGAAGCACAATCACTCTGTGATTTATAAAAACTGAAAAACTGACAGTTTGTCACAACAGTCACTGTGAGGGAAAATGATTAGGAAGAGGGTGTTGTGTTTTATTATTTTAAGTAACTGATGAGTTAATTAAAATCATACTTAATATCCTGCTACTGTGAAAATATCCCTTAGCATATCCCATGTCACTGCTGTTGGGAGTGGGTTTTGCAATCAGAAGTCATTTCACACATATTTAATTAGTTTTAAAACCTTAGATTTTCAGCAAACCATCTGATATTTCTTTTTAGTTCCCTTGTTATGTCACAATGGTGGCACTTATTTTATTTTAATACTGCAAAGCTGAAGGAGGAGCTGATTTCTAGACCTTCTAAAAATCCGTGTCCTGTGAAACAGGTTTTACAGCATACTAAAAAAGAAAAAAAAAATCAACATTAACAGATTCATCAGGAAACAAAACAAAAAAAAAATCACAAAAAATGCACCTTGGGCTGAGGGAGATCTGGGTCATGAGAAGAAGCATGAGTTGCATTTTACAGGGGATGTTGTCTAACCAACCCTGCACATTGCTGTCATTTTTACATAAAAGAGCTGAATGAATCAGTCTCTGGATGGCTCTGTAACTCTGACAGCCTTCACCTAAACAAGCGCTTAGTGGAAAATAGACCAAAAAAATAAAAATGTAAATTGGGGGGCGGGGGGGGGGGGGGGGAGGGGGAATTGGACCTTATCTATTAAAGTTACCTAAACCAATGACTAATTTTTTTCTTTAACCAGGAGAGGTAATGAAAGCATTCCATAAATAGCAACTCAACTGCAGTTTCAAGTGACTAGAGATATGAATATTGAATATTTACCCCTTCCCTCCCATCTGCTGACTGCTCCTCTGTTGTATTTTCCCCTCCTCCAGCAAAGCTCAGAGCTGGGGAAACCGCAAACACCTCATCATGTCACTGCCTTTGAGCAACACAAAAAGGAATCATGGGGAGGTTAATAAGTTGACTGTGCAATTATAACGCTTGCCGTGTACCACTGACGATGGTTAATGTGGTTATTTCCTGCTCCTCTGATCACTTCTCTGTGTGTTCGCCAAGTCGGCTGTGGAGCAGGGCTCTCCGCTGCCTGTGTCGCAGCTCAGCAGCGCGCAGCGACAGGCCCTTTGGCTACGAGCCACCATCGCTGCACTGTGTGTTTGTCTAAACTCCTTGACTCCTGCAGCACTTAGGAAAAGGCAGATGAAGTTCTGCTAATGAGAGAAGGATTCAATGAGATATTTTTTTTCTGTGTTTTACAAAATGTGCAAAGTACTGTGAAATAATCAGGAATGAATTGAAGCTGAGGACAGTGAGTGATATTTTCCCTGTAGGTGCAAAAGCTGCTCTTTGAACTGCTCTGTGTCAGCTAGCACACACCTCTAAATGATATCACACCTAAGCTTTGTTCTCTCCCGAGTCTTAATATGAGTTTATAGTAGATACCTTGATAGGTATCATAAGTTAACTGTAACTTTCTGGATAGTTATTACTAAAATTGTTTAATGGTATAAATTAATCAACCCTAACACCTGTTCACTGTCCTGCAAACAAGCACTCTTGCAACACACATGGTCTTTACTAGAGTACAGGGTTAATGGTTGCAAATATCCACATGGAGTTTTGCAGAATGATGACTTTGGTACAGAATGATTATCCAGATTGTCGATATTCTGTCTCCTTTAATGATTAAAAATGAGTACTTCAAAGGTGGCATAAACTGCTCTTGATGCAGTTGATTGTATGTTGCTTTTTGTAAGCTATGGAGTTCAGCTTGTTTGTTTAGAAAACATTGAAGTCAGCAGAGCTTATGGTGTGGAGATTGTCAGAGGAACTGAGGTATGAATTTCTGAAGAAGCAGCTGGCTGCTGTTTTTTTTTTTTTTTTTTTTTTTTTCTTTTTCCTCTGTAGTGCACATAGGTAGAAATGAATAAGATGACATCAAAGTAAATTGAGTTTCTGCCAAAACTTTTTCCTCTTAATAGGAAGAATCTAGCAAAGTCCTCGATATTGGCTAACTGGCTTGGCCAAGGAGCTACAATATCAAGGCAATTTGCCTTTATTATCCAAGCATATGTGCTTCAAAGGATATTAACCAGGTGTTTTGGCTTTACAGATCCTTCTTGTATGAACAATTCTGTTCTGTATGAACAAGAATCCCTGAAGATAGTGTAGTGAGGGAAAGCTGAATGCACTAATGATACCATGAAGTCATGGAGTAAAACTAGAAGACAGTGCATAAATAGTAGCTGCTGTTCCTCTGAAAACAAATGCTACAACGGGGAATAACACTGCTGAGCCTTTAAGGTCATTGCACTTGGAAAAGGAACAGGCAGTGTAATTGCTGGGGTGACACATAGCTGCCTCATGTAGACAAATAGACCAAAGCAGGGATTTACCTACAACAGACATAGGTGAAATTCCTCACTAAAGAATTATTCATGGTAATGAGCTGATTTGCCACATTCTTTATCTGGTCAACACAGGCTCAGACTTCTTTAGCAGACAATTTTGCTTGGGAACATAGTTATGCTAATGGGGATTTTGAGAGGGATAACACAGAAAGCCATCCGTGTCTAGGATAAGAAGTAGGAGATATAGGCCTGTGCTAAGACACAGCGAAGGTGCCCTCAGTCTCCAGTCTCCCAACCTGTTTAGATAACACTTTCCACTCACTGCTAATTGTCATTACAGAGGCTGGTAGCAGTAGTGAGAATTAGAAAACTGGTTCAGCTGGGATATGTGTTTATCAAGAATTAAAGGTCTAGAAAACCAGGAGGAGTGAACCCACATCCAGCAGAGAGATAAGCTGACGAGAGGACAGCCGTTTTATGAGCTGTTTAAACCAGCCAAAACTTCCTTTTCTAGGGCTTCAAATACCACTTTAAATGTGAAATTAGTTTAGCTGCTTCAGATATAAGCCATGTCTTGTCTTCCTCCTACAGCACCAACACTGTCCTGGGTGGTTGAGGGGCTCTTCTTTACAGTGCTCCTACATGGTGTAATGAGATGATATTTGTAGGGCTTAAAATCAGTAATCAACTTGAAATGAGAGCAGCCTCACCACTTTGTATAACATTTCTGACAGCTCTCTGATATCTGTGATCAGACCCATCCTTCAGTGATACGGTTTTCTCTGGAATTTATTTGGCCTTTTTTGTTATTTTTATTTTCTGAAGGCTGCATTCAGATGATCAAATTTTGCCCAGCATACCTATTCTTTATGTTGTTTTACAATGAAAAGCATTATTTTTGTCATACTACAATTAATCATTTTTGTGCTTTGATGCCTCTTTTGTTAGCAAACCATAATGTAGGCATCGATATTTTTTAGCCAAAATGTCCACCTTTATAAAAATGTGCCCAATCCAGTGGTGACACACCTGAGATATCCCAGTTTTCATTAAGGACTGTGTAACAGCCTGTAAAAAAGCAAAGCCTGTATTTACCAAGAATCCATATGTTGCACTGTATTGGCTGTCTGGGGTCTCGTCTGGGGATTGCTGTGTGATTGCAGGTTCTGCTGTTCCCATCTGTGATTTATTTTAAAGATAATATTTACTGAGACAAGCCCAGCTCCTTTGAGCACACAGATTTGATGAGAGGTTCATTTGTGCGCTTTACTGATCAGTATGAATCATAGCACTGATGCATATAGGTACCTGTGCTATATATTTACTTTTTTCCAGGGGAAAGCTGATAAGCTATCCTAAAACAAAGTCACCCTGTACTTGTTTTAATGCAGGGTTTGTAGCACCTAGATGTGCCATTTTGGCATCATAGCAGGACTGTCTCTGTTCTGGCACACAAATCATTTGGGGTAACCTCAGTCACAGCCTTTCTCCTCCTTCTGAGGTATCTGAGCAGGTGTTCATCAGTGAGCTTTGTCTCCTGTTGTACTTCAGCACATTGTTGTTTTATGGCTTGAGGGAAACCTTCTTTTGCTAAAAATTCAGACTGGAAATGGGGTTAAGAGCTAAGCTCAGGAAAGTGAACCAGGGGAATTTGGTTAATTCTTTGACTGGACAATAGATTTAACTGTAGACTCCAGACAAGTCCATTTATGTCTTATGTCATTCACGATATCTTAGTACATTTGAACCCTTCAGATGGTACTGACAGATATAGCACAGTGTCCACAGGAGAGCCTTGACTTCCTGGAGTGGGTGCTAGAGCTCAGGTGGGTAACGACATGCAATACTGACTGCAGTGCAGCCTTGTGGGCAAGACACTTCAATCTCTGTTAACAACCCACAGCCAGTCAATGGAGTCAGTGGGTCTGGGGTAAAATCTCTCTCTTCTATGTCCCACAGCCTCACATCTGGGCAGGTAACACACATCAATCTATTGGCTATATTGACTAGCTTTTCAGTTGTTGTTATGGAGACCAGACAACTAATTTGGATGGATATCACTCTACTTGAAGACAACTAAAAGTGAGAAGAACCTACTCAATCTCCTTTTGTCTTTGCTTCCACAAGGCAAGCATGTTATTTTCCCAAGATTAACTGCCTATATAATTTATGTTTTAAATCCCCCTAAGTCAGGGATTTATTCTTGACCTTTTTTTTTGTGGGTAACCAGCACAGCTGAGCAGAGGCCTACAGCTCCTGTGGCTGGACATTCAGAGGTGAATAATAGTAAATGGAGAGAGATACTGGCAGCATTTGTAAAAATGGATGAACTGGAATCTCATAAAAATGTCACACCAGAAAATAATCACGCTTATTCTAAAAAAAATTAAACCTTTTTTATTTGTATATTTATTTTTATATATAAAAGAAATACAAAAAAAAAAAAAGAAAAAAAAGAACACAAACAAAATGTTGATTATGGCAATTCAGTTTTGTCAGCCCCCTCTGCCTGGGCTGCTGCCTCAGATCCACCGGGAGTGAGCAAAGTCCTCCGGTTATAATGTCCCTTTATGATTCCAGAATTATTGTTCTCATTAAGGATTTGCTTCTGTTTTTGCCTGTTAAGAGACTGTACAAGTCCTAATACAACAGCTGCTAATGAATACTGTCCAGTCAGTTTTCTTGGTTGTAAGATTAAAGGATTTGGTTGAACTCTTCCTAGAAGAAAATATGTTTTGATTTTTCCTTCCTGTTCACTGATACCTTTGACATAAATCTCTCCTCGGTAGTCGAAGGCAAATCCTCGGTCCTTCAGGATCAGATACGTTTCTTCAGGCACTTGTATTCTGTCACTAACTCCTGTGCTGTCCATTCGACTTGCTAAATTAACTGTTTTGCCCCAGATATCATATTGCGGTTTCTTAGCACCGATAACTCCTGCTACGACAGAGCCATGGCTAATCCCTATTACAAAAAAGAGAGAGAGGGAGAAAAAGAACATCCATTCAGATGAAAATGACCAAAAACCATATTTGCCCTTCAGTACTGTATGAAAGCTGGTTCACATACGCTTATCTTTAAGTTTAAGAAAAGGTGCATATAAAAAGAAAGTAAGAAAAAAAGTTCAGGAAAAGTAGAGAACAAAAGTTATATCCTCAGAACTATTTGACAGGGCATCCATCACAGTGGAACTGCAGTACTTACATGTCATCTGTATTCCATGTACTATTGCCAAAATTCCTGCAAAATTATTCTTAAGTAGTAGGAAAGACCTTTCTGGCCCTGCACTTGTTGAAGGCAACCCTGTCAGTGCTATGCAATCCAGAAATGACATCCTTATATGCATGTTCCATGAAGTGAAAATACTAAAGTATTCCTATGAAGTTATTGGAAGACTATATCTTATGATATTGCTGCATAAATTTTGCAAGAAATAATATAAAAATGAGTTTTTTTTCCCCCTAAAATGGAGTTTTAAGAATAAGTTTTCTGGTAATGAAAGGCAACTTTGGGAAAAAGATATTACATTTTTAGATTTTCTTAAAAGACTATATACGCAAATACATACATATGTATAAATTCTTTATAGACATGGTCTCCAAATACAGTTGCATTCATGATCAATAAAATCTTTGCAAGTGATCCACATTTACTGGACATAGATGAATGTTCCCTGAAAAATCCTGGGAGCTGGAGTTTTTCATGGTTCAAAACTGTTAGGAAGAGTTGGCACAAACAGTGATGATGCCACCCTCCATGCTGTGATTAATGAATACACTTCAGCTTTTCTAATGGTAAGATTGTCTGTAAAGGACATGTTTCTTCTGAGTGGAGTTGGTTTTTGCCAGTGATCCAGTCAGCATAAATAGTCATCTGATTTGTTCCTGCTATGTTGCATACGTTCAGGTCATCCCACCCTATTGATTTCATCCAGGATAACAGTTTACCCCTAGCAGCAGTTTAGAGATGCTGCCACGGGGACGGATCAGGTTAGAACTGGAATTAAGATTTTGTGCAAAGCCAAAAGGCTTTGTGCACAAAAACTGTGCACAGAGTTTAGGGTAAGCTACTGTTCCCCTTTTTAATTTAAACCACGTTTTAATTTTCACGCTTGTACTATGCTTACCAATGCGAAGCTCAAAGTTGTTAAAAGAATGCTTGTTGATCTCCTGTATACTTTCATTCAAAGCTATGGAGAAGTCAGCCAGAGCACACAAATGCCCCCATTTGTCTTCACATTGCTGAGGAATCATTAAAAACAACATTAGAAATGTTTTGCATTTGCCTGTCAGAACAGCTCCCACCCATCCCCACCAAATGCAAAGTATCTTACAGATTTGGAATCTGTAAGAACAGTCTAAATGTGCTAGATCAAAGGCAGATAGGGTATTATTAAAGTTAAATTAATGCTTCTCACTTATATTACAACACTTGTGTACCTGGATACAAGAAAGCTCACTGTGAAGTACATGTTTTTTTATATGGACAGATAGTGATAAGACAAAGAGGAATGATGTTAAACCAGAAGTGTATATTTAGATTGGATGTTAGAAAGAAATTCTTCTTTCAGAGAGTGGTGAGGCACTGGAACAGGTTGCCCAGAGAAGCTGTGGATGCCCCACCCCTGGAGGTGTTCATGACCAGGCTGGATGGGGCTTTGGGCAGCCTGGTCTGGTAGGAGATGTCCCTGCCCAGGACAGGGGGGTTGGAACTCAGTGATCTTTATGGACCCTTCCAACCCAAACCTTCCTATGATTCTATGAAGTACCAGAGAAATCAATTTCCTACCAATAATCCAAAAGGCAAAAGTGGGAATTAACAATGCATATTGAAATCCATCTAATGCTGAGAAAAGAAGTATAAAGAGGATTGAGATTGGCCTGATAATTTTATGATGTCACCTCATCTATTCTGAAGCTGAGTAATTCTTTCATTAAAAAAATTTCCATAGGAATGAAGCATTGCAAGCACCACCTTGGATCACACAGTGCAGCCCTCTGACATTTTGATCATCCTCAGTATTTAAGCCAGATCATAAGAATCTCCCTAGCTTCACCCTCTTCTGTTTACATTCCATGTCCTCAGCTTTATTCAGTTCAGGGCATGTCATCTTCCCTCAGTAACCCTCACCTCTTAGATATTGATGCAGTCACATACATATATATGTATGTAGATAAGTATATTTAAAACATAGATATAAATTTCATTAGGTTTTTATTGTTTAAAAAAGGATGAATTAATCATTGGAAATGCAGTGAAGATTTTCTCATTTTGAATTTTTACCCTCATCAAGCCTAAGGAATTAGGAGCTGTGTGTCTGATGTTCAGTTCTTTGCTCATCTCTGCACAGAAGCAATTTAAACTGAAACAAACAAAAAAAAAAAAAACAAAAAAAGCCTTATGCATGCCTAGTTTTGTGGATTTCTAGCTGTCAGCATCACTTGTTACTCTGTAGGTGGGAGATGCTCAGCTAGTTACACTCCACATGTTTTATAATGTATTCTAAACAAACAATGGAAATTTTCTAGTTTATAAAGCTCAGTCTAATCTGGTTGCTGTTTTCTTGGCAGTTGCAATCAATGTAGGCAGATCTGATTCCCACTCTCCTGTTGATCTGGGGCAGCACACCCCTCTTCTGTGGTGTGCTTCCTTGTGGAGAGGCACTGGTTGCCAAGCAAGACAGACTTCAACAGCAGCCAACTTCTTGCTGGATGTATTTTAGAAACTCATTTTATTCCTTTGGAGACCCAATTTTCAGGCATATTATTGCATGTAGCAATGAATGGATTTCTCTCATCTGGCTCATCTGAAGTTCATGGCTATGACAGTGTATGTGTCTTCTGTGGCTAATTTTTTTGCACAGGTTGGTTTGCACCTCTGTAGGTGGGGGCAATGTGCAGACTTCTTGTTTTATAATGCTCTGACATGTCAGCTTTATTTTGATGTATAGATTATCATTCTGTCTAAAAATACACAGCTATGTCCTTGTAATAAATGTTTAAATGAAGCCTTGCACTTACATAAGCATGCTGCTAGTGAACAGATCCTTTCTTTTCAAACATTATTGCAAACTTCCAGTCAGATTCTGCTCTGAGTTACAGTGGTAACTTTAGAATATGTCCGAAGATATAGATAGACCTGCTCTAGATTCACATCAGTGTGATTGAAAGGAGATTTTTTTTCTCTCTGATAAACTCAAATTTGAAGATAGAATCCATATGGTTCTTGTTCAGAGTACAAGATGGCATTTCAATTCATCAAGAAGTGCAACTGTTGTCTGCCAGAAGCCCCAAATGTCTATTTTCTTTTAGCATACACAGCTCTATGAACATCAAAAAGATAACACTAATATTTTCTAATATGAATGGTGTGATCACACCAAAAGGCTTTGCTTCTTAAAGTAGACTATTCTCTTACCTGTTTTTCAGGTGACAATCCTGACACGGCCATGTACGTGCTGCCAATTGTTTTAATTTTTTCAATATCTTGAAATCTCTCTTCACCTAGTAACTAATACACATGTAAACCAAACAAAAACAAACAAACAAACAAAAACAAACAAAGAATGTGTAATTTTTATTGCAAAATGCTTGTACAGATATGGAAATGAATCTTTGTGTTCATGCTTTCTTCCCCTCATGGCACAGTTTGCTCCATGTTCTGGGACACATTGAGCTGTGGCTCTTTGCAACATCATTTATTTACAGAGTGCATTCAAGCTAAAGCCTGCTGTGCTCTGTAAAGCTGTTTGGTACATTTTGGAATGGATAATACAAGACATGCATATTCCAGCCTAACAAAAATGCAGATGAATCCCACATTTGCTGAGTTATAATCACAGAAAAGTAATGAAGACAAACTCTTTGTGTATGTGTGCTTGTATATAAGAACATGCAATCACATTAAAGTATTCCTAAATCTCTTTGGGAAGAATTCAGTTTGCTTAAATTAAGTGCTCTTATGGCAACGTTTCAGGTGATGAGGCCAGAATTAAAGGGAATTCAACCAATTAACCATTTAACCGTGTTACACAGTCAGTGGATAGAGGTAGATGCCTCCAAAGAATTTCTATGAGAGATCAAGTCCTCACGCATGGCATGTTTCCCCGTATTTTCTACCATGCCTGATGCCGGCATGTCCATTGGTTGTTCCATCTGCACTTTTGTTATGTATTTACCTCTTCTACAAAATAAATAAATAAATAAATAAATAAAAATAATAATCAGGGAACCAAGAGGAATTAGTAAACATCTGTGTTGATGCTAAGAAGGAGTAATAACAATAAATAAATAAATAGATAGATAAAAGCAAATAATAATAATAATAAAAAAAAACTAGCCAGATTAAGAATCCGGAAGAGAAAGAATAAATATTGTCTGCCAACTAAAGCACTGGGTAGAGTGGGAATGTAAATCTGGTCCGTATTTCAAGCCCATCTTCACAGTAATAAAGACTTAAACAAAGACTTTGTATTAAGTTGGGATCAGAGCCTGAGAGACCTACGCAGATTTCAGGTTGTGAACTCTACCAAAGACAGCAGAGCTTTATGTGGAAAGTGGACACGTCACCTCATCACAGGCTTTAAATATGTGTATTACTGAAGGTAACACCAAAATACTCTAGGAAACTCCAAGATACGCGATGTAGTATCTAATAAATTCAAGCATCAGTATGGTTAGGCAGTCCTGGAAAACAACAGCCAAAACCATTACCACCACCAAAACAAACAAATGAACAAACAAAAGCCAACAACCAAACCACTAGGCAATGAATTTGAAACTTTCAGTTCTTAAGTTGGGATTTAAATGTAAATAATAATAATAATAATAATAATAATAATAATAATAATAATAATAATAATAATAATAATAATAATAATAATAATAATAATAAAATATCTGGAGAGGCAAAAAAATAATGAAGTTTTCCCCTTTCTTTTATACAGCATCATGCATTCTTTTTCCATCTTGTGGGTTTGAGTTTCCTGTCAATTAAAAACTAAAGGGATTATTTCATTCAAAGGGAAAAGCATACCAAAGGCATAACATGAAATATCCCTGGCGATTGAAGTAACCACTGCATACATCAGCCACAGTGTTAGGGGCTTGGAAGCGCTGCCGTTCATGTACAGATACAACACCATCTGTCTCTAATGGGAGGCCGCACAGCATCACGCAGGGGACACACAGCCATATGGTTAATGGCTCCCTTCCAAGTCAGGAAAGTCCAAAAACTTGACCCGCTTCTCATTTTCTTTAAACTGCCAGAAAAGCCCATTATCTGCATTTCGCTCCTACATGGGCAGCTCTTCCAACTGCTCTCTTAAAGAAAAAGAATGTTTCTCTTTTCTATGCTTTTGTGAGCAGCCTGAGAGCACCAGGTGTGTGGGCAAGGGGAGAAAATGGTCTTGATTAAAAACAGACTATGTTTTCATTTCACATGCTCACTGGAAACAACAGCAGAGAGCACAGTAACATAAAATGCATGATGAATATCTAAAATGATTATTTTTAAGGAAGAAAAAAATTATTGTCTCTCAGGAAATTTAAAAGAAATAAACTTATTTTCTTTCTTCTCATTCATTATTATTTATAAATCTCTATTTTTTTTTCTTGCTTTATCTTGTTTATTAAACATCTTTCCTTCTTCAAATAATGGTTTATTTACCCATTACTTTCTTCACAGTATGACAGGATGATGGAATTTGTTATTGGGAAAAGGTATTCCCACTCAGTCTTAAGGCAACAGCTATTTGTTACAGGACTTTAAGTAGGCTTGCTAATTTACCAAGATAGTCCAGGAAACATTTTCAATCACTGTAATGTGGTTGGTATCTGAAAAGAAACTGAAGCTTAATCATTCAGTTCATGTACAGCTAAGGTCAGACCCTGTGGTATATGATTGCAGTAGAACATGTACAAAGTAGTAGAAAAGGAATGCTTCAGGACATGCCACACAACTGTAAAGTAATCAGCAAAGTCTGAAAGCAGGATCCTGCAGGCTGCCAAAAAACATGTTTGTGACAACATAGTATATAAGAATCTGCTTTTATAAACACCGTGCAAATCACTGCAGGATAAAGGAAAAAGGAGGGAAAGAGGGAAAAAGAACCTATGAACTAGTAAACTCTTATTAAAGAACAAGTCCCAACTGTACCATCACTAAGATACACAAATGATAGATTAAATGACTAGAAAGACTATTACTTTACAGAAAAAAAGTCTGTCAAGACTCAGAATTTTCAGGAGAAATGTTCTGGTATTAATTTTTGGTAACAACATTTCTAAGAATGGGAGTTTAGCCCTGTTTGTGTCTTAAGATTTCAGACAATTATGAGTAATTATAAAAAAGAGTAATTATAAAAACAGATTTGTAATGTTCATGTTTGTTTAAGTGTGAAATATTCCTTTCAGTACCTCTGGGCCTGGGTACAAAATAGGAAATAACTGTATCATGTAATGATGCTATGTGTCAAAAAAAAAAAAAAAAAAAAAAAAAGTGTCCTTTTGTCAGTCCAGAACCCAATATCTCCTGAAACATCTCCCATTCTGCCTCAATCAACAAGATGCCTGGACAAGCTAGAAATCAACAAATTTGTGGGCCTTCAGGGAAAAAAAATCCTAAGTGATGACTGTGCTTTGAGAAGACTTAGTCACCTGCTCCCCAATACTGACTTTTAGACCAGGTTTCCCAGACTCCCTAAGAAAGAGTCAGTCACATCCTGAGTTGTCTGGGGACTCCTACCCTGCCCAGCTGCTGGTGGCACATATTGTAAGGCCACTGTTCACTACTTTTTGTTTGAATGTTTTTGACTCCCTAACACAGTTCCACTAAGTGCAAAACAAAATAGATCTGGACAGTAAGCTTTGTGTTTTATTGTAACAAATAAATGCCTCTAAAATGAAGTGAAAATAACCCACCCTATCACATTTTTCAGACCAGGTCAATTTTTACCACTGCTTTCATTCAGAAATATATTCCTAGCACTATGGATACAACATCCCTATTACTGTTACCTGTAAAAGGTAAGGTGGGGATTCACAGTGTAGAATCTAATTTGAGATTAGGAACTCAATTCACTTGTCTAAACATAGATATCTAGTGTTATTTAGAGCATGCTTCCTGGTAAAACATCCAACAGATTTCTCTAGGATAGTATGAGTTTTCTGATGGTGTGTATGGGACCTGCCAGTCCCATACATCTTCCTGTCCTAAGAATTGTACATCCAGCTGTCCCTGCAGAGTTATTCACATGAAGCTGAGGAACAATATTAATCCATGAAGGACATATGTTCTTCCATACATCTCCTCTGCTTTCAAGCTGCACATCTGCATTTTGTTTCCAGGCCTGTGTTGAGACAGACAATCTTGGTAAGAAACATCATGAAAAGAAAGGCACAATGACATCATATAATGTCAGTCTATAGTTACGTGGAAACATTACTGCCCCTGAAACACTGGACCTGAAATGACTTCTGGTTCCATTTCCATGTCTAGGATTGCTCTCTTCACAGTGGTTCTGTCACCTTCCAGACTGCTTAGACAGAGTAAACTAATGGCATGACTACACTGGAAATAGGTTAGCTGTCAGCAGGGGATCACATAATTTCATTTACTACTCATACGAAGAACATATCTATTATTCAACTAAACGTGTCTGGGACATAATTCAGTCCCTAATTAGGTCCTTTATTAATTACAGAACAGGTGTTGGGGACCTGAATGCACTATCACATTAAGGTTTTTGATGAAAATGTTGTCTTCAGTAATCACCTCAGCAGCAATGAAATTTTGCCGTGAAGATTATATGAACATGCATGAAAAGATATCTTAAATTAATTCATAGCAATAGGCTTTGCATTAAGTTTGAGCCATAATCATTTTAATCAGATCTGGAAAGAAAAACAAAACTATTAATCACGAAGCAAGCTGACAGCTGTGCAAGATCTCAGAGATAAGAACGAGATATTTATACCTATAAGGAAAGCAGATCAGGAGTTTAACAGGTGACAGAGATCTTCTCATAGGAGAGGAAGTTAGTTTTCTACTGAAATGCACAGGGATGCATCTGTGAATTCTTCTATTTCCTGCTGTCAATTTTAGTATTTGCTCAGCTGTACAAATTAACCCTCAATTTCATTGTGTCTCACAATTTGGTACATTTGACCCTCATACAGCTTTCATGAGCTACCACTCTATAAAGTCTCCTAGTGTTCATCTTTTTCTCCAGTAGCTTCCTCTGGAGCCCTTGGAGATGTCTGTAGTTCAAAGCAAAGCAAAACAAAACAAACAAACAAAACCCCTTAGACTGGCTCCTCAAAGGGAGATCGGTACTTAAAGTAGGACTGAGATATTAATTAAGAAAAAAAAAATAATCTGTATGCTTAATCTATAGACAGAATCCTGGTATCCCTTCTCGTCATCTCTCAAAAACTCACATTTAAGAATTTGTATTCTGATAAAGCCTTTTGAGTTGAGAGTCAAAACAATAAAAAGAAACAAACAGTGGTAGAAGCTGTTCTCATTTTTGCAAAGCACTACCTAAGTAGAGCTTTTCCCTATTCTGTTTAAGAAAATTGTTCTATGGTTACATCACTCATGTGGGATGTAAAATCTAGATCCAGATCATTTTGAAGGAATTAACTCATTCCTTCTGCTTTCTTGGAATGTGTTAATATCAACCTGACAAGACACTCTTCACTTCCCCACTTGATACTCTACCACAATACAGAAAAGAATTAAAAAATTTTTTTTTTGGATAAACAGAGATAAACAGAACATGAGATTCTAGGCTAGGATTTTTTACTGTTCCTCAAAGATTACTTGCTATACATATGCCCAATCCCCTGCAATCCAGGTTAGTGCCAATTTTGTGTTTCTCAGAAAAATTCTAAAAAGAATGTGTTTTTCCCATTTTCTCTGTAATTCTCTTTCCCATATGGAATATTCCAGTCCAGAACATAGATCCAATCTCACTTGTTCACCTTCTTGAACAGGACAGGATACCTATATAAATACTTCTTTCTTTTTATGTCCTTTCCACACTTCTTTTCCTCTCCACTTCTGAATTCCTTAACAAAGCAAGCAGCTTAACCAATGTATTACTTACTTGACCAGACAAGTGACATCAGTAACAATGCCACCACCTTTCATTCTTTACCCAACAAAAGATTAAAAGATGTGTGCTTCACATTTAACTTGACACTGTTTTTAAAACCTTTAATGTTTACCGAGTCCATTCACTCATTGCCTTCAAAATAATACCTTTATAAATACCATTATTTAGATCATTATTTCCCAGAACTGCTGTAAATTTTCTCACCCTTTCTTCTGCAGAATAAAGGCATGTTCTACTTCTAGGTATGCTGGAGCAGACTAGTTTTAACTGCGTACCTTTATATTCAAGTAACTATTGATTTCAGTTTCACTAGTCATTCAGACCAAAGTTTGGCAAATTGAAATTAAAATGCAAAATAGACAATTGTAATAGCAATTAAAGTTAAAAAAAAATATCAGAAAATTATTGGAAGAAAAATAGTAAATTTGATAATTTAGGATGAAGTATTTGGTGTTAGGGAACTCATCACCTAAGCACTACCAGATTTTCTCTAATTGCTGGTATTACCTCATCAAAGTCTGCAATGATCTCATTCAGCAAGCGCAGACATTCTACTCCTTGGTTATTCATCTCAGTCTGGGAATAGAAGTCAGCAAATCCAGGAATAGAAGCAAACATCACACCAACAGCATCATAAGACTGAGAGTACAATTCCTAAAAGAACATTGAAAAAAACAAGTTGGAATGGGAATATAGAGAAGAAAAAGTCCTTGTCAGCAATTAAAATATGTTTATTTTTTCCATGAATAGTACCTTAATAACTGAGGTTACCATTAGTATATTGTGTAATTGACTAGCCAGGTTCAACAGGAGCAGGCTGACAGCTTTCATATTTTTATTATGGATTTTATGCAAGGTTTGACCTTTATTAGAAAACCTCTCTTACTGCTTCTGAGGTCAGGAGACTACACCAGAAAAACTAAAAAAAATAAAAAAGTAGAATTTCTGAATTAATATGAATTTATATGAGGAATCACTTGAAAGAATGAGGAATTAATTTGCATGTATAGGTAACAGAGAATCAAACACTGTTAGGGAAGTAAAAGGAACCTAATATTTATTATTTTTAAGATGTTTAAGTCTGTCTTACATGTTTGGAGCTATCAATATATTTCTAGATTAGTAGATTAACAAGGATAACAGGGACCAGGTGGTGTCATTTTAAATGTTTAATATGAATTCTTTGAAAAGATTCTATTAATTACCTCATTTTCAAGTGGATAATTTATACTTTAGAAGTCTTTATAAATTTGTCTACTCTTTGATTCTCCTGTGGTTCTACCTGTGGTTCTCTTAAGGTGACTATGGAGCCATCTGGTTGCCTGGCTCTTGGAGAGGTTCCTGTTATTAAGGTTTGGAAGAAGGGAGAAACAGAAGCGAGGGTTATAACAGAGTTACTGGGGATAGAAAGTAGTCTATAAGGGACCAGACCTAGGAGGCTATAATGATAAAGTGTCCCCTGGCATAAACGTTCACTTATGGTACATATAGATTTCACTCTGGTATTGAATGGACAATTTATATATGTATTTGTTCTTGTGAAAATACATGTGAAATATAGTCAGTTCTTTGAGACCAAACAATTTATTTTTATTTTTAGGAAAAAAAAAAATGCCAAGGAATCTCCACAGTTCCTGGTATGCTTTCCTAGTGGATAACATACCACAACAACACACATTCTCTCTCTCTCTTTTTTTCTCCTTTTTTTTTTTTTTTTTTTTTTTTTTTTAATTTCAACTTCCAACCATTGGGTCTTCCTGTGTCCTGGCAGTGCAAGGTCAAAAACTGGCATAATGTAGCCCAATGTCTGGGTACTTCTTTTGTTTCTGTCCTGGGACTTCCCTTGATATTCTGGCATTGAGCAGTTGCTTCTCAATGCTTTTACTAGTGTGCTTTAGGAAACGTTACCACTTTACCCTCATTATAAAAGGACTGGACCCCATACACTTAATGTGAACACCTCAGGCTCCTATGCTCCATCATTCTGCTTCTCCCTATAAAAGCATCTTGAACCCCTGCCCTGCACTTTGGTATGCTTTTAATGCTACTGCTTATCTAGACTTTTTAGTAATGTGTCCTCCAGAGAAAATAGAAAAATTCTACTAGTTTCCAAGTGCACTGCCAACCTCTTATTCAGGAGAAAAAAAAAAAAAAAGAAAAAAAAAAAGAGAGAGAGAGAGAGATTGATTACCATTTTACCCTTACACTTTCCTCCACTGAAGAACATCTACAGGGTCATGGAAGTCATATTCTAAGGATATTTCTGTTTTCTTTCACAGATATAGAAAAAAAGTAATACACACTAGTTCGTTGAGCCTTATGGAAAAAAAGACAATATGCACTTGAAGCACATATGCAATCAGACATATACTTTCCTCAGATTTTGAAGATAGAAAACAATTGGCTCAGCCTTCAGCTGTTAGTTTTTTCTATTTTTGGTAAGAAGCATCAAGACAAAAATAATATATCCATGAGAAAATGCTTACAGTATACATTACAGGGAATTCATGTTTTGAGAGCAGAGAAATTAACTTAATGGCCAGATTTGAATAGCAGAATTGATTGTACTAAAATGTAGTAGATGTTACAGCCAGCCAACTCACACATAAATCATCCACAAGTATAGTCAATCTGGGAAATTGTCTTACAAAATGCAAAACTGGTGGCACCGAATTCAATGGCAAATTATTGAAGCATCAGCAATGATCTGTGGGGCATCTGTTTGCTTCTGAAGTTTATTATACATGTGAGTGTATGTGAATTGATGTGTAGTAAGAGAGGACACATATTCCCTGAGAATCCATAATGGAGACATGACAAAACACTCTCATGGTTGGTATCAGGTCCGTTCTATTTGCAATGAAGTATTTTAGCCAGGTTTCGCACATACATTTTCTCATGTGCAAATGTGGTGTTTTTATGACCACTTAATACCCACAGAGTGGGTATTCCTCAATAAGATGATTCCTATAGTTCCTTCCCTTGCAGGTTCTCACTATGTCACCTTTCCCTTGGTGTTATTTGAAATCACATATTCAGAGCACAATGATTCCGCATTGTGTAGTGTAATTTGGCTGCCTACATCTATTTTCAAAATGTAGAATCAGAAAGAGGGAGACCTGAATCCATTTTACTACACAATGAATCTGGGTATGTCAGAGTTGGCAACTTTAATTTTGAAGCATTTGTTATGTCTTCATTGTTAAGTATAATTCCAACATTAAATGAGAAAATCCCAATTTTATAATACAATGGTCTTTATTCACAGATAATATTAAAATATGCATTTGCCTTATTTCAGATAAGGATTAAGTGATTTCCTGCTGTTTTCAGAATCAAATGCTGATCTTTCTTCTATCTCTTCAGCAATCCCTCTCCAAATTCTGTTTTAGGAATACGCAGAAACTCCACCACCAGCAGACTTTTTACCACTTTTCCCTCAATCTGACAGACCTTCAGCACAACTAGCTTACACTTATAAAGCTTTTCTACGTGTATTGCAAATATGCTTTAGAAACAAAGCTACAAACTGTGTTTCTGAAATGGGTGCTTTGTTAATTGCACAGAGAAGGCAATTCAAAGCAAAGCAATATGAAATGGCAAAGATGTTCTCTTAGGACTGGAGATGCAAGAGGCTTGGGTCTACTGCTGCCTGTTGAACAGATTTCTTGCATAACAATTGGCAAGGCTGTAATAATACTTCTGCAATACTGGGCTATCTTAAATTTTCACATGTATTTTGTTAAATATCTGTGACTTTTTTAGGAATATTTGATTTTCATAGACTCAAAAGTTGTGAGGGACCTTTGGAAGGTTCCATTAGAAGCAGGAACAATTTGGTCAAGTTTGTCATGGCCTTTGCCAAACTGAAAAGCTGAAGATTTTACATCCTCTGTGAGGCTTTGATGAAATATCTGACCAGATCCCTGGACAAAAATTTTCTTTCATCTAAATGGGATTTTTCATCCTGCAACTTGTGTCCATTGGATCTTGTCCTTCATCTGAGAAGGGTTTGTGTTTGTCTTTTCTATAACCAACCAGTAGGTAGTTGAAGACAACAATAAGATTACCCTTCATCCTTTTCCTCTTAAGGCTGAACAAACACAGTTCTCTTAGCCTGTTGTCATATGTCGTGGTGTCTGAAAATACTAATAATATTAGTGGCCCTAAACTGAAATTGTTCTGCTAGGTTTATGTATCTCATACGGGGGACCCTAAAGCTGGAAACAGCAGTCCATATGCAGACCTAGACGTGCAGAACACAGAGAATAGTAATTTCCCAATTTCCCTAACATTAAAACATGATTTTTTTTTTAATTCACTGTTTATTCATTTATTTTTAAAATACGGACCAGATGCCAAATACAGGCAGTATTTTTGTACTGAGTACTATTGAGAATAGTGTAAAAACAATTCCTGAAAAGGTCTGTTTTTCTTTTGATAATTAAATGAAATTTTCAGAGGTAAAATTGATACCTACTTCATTATCCCGATCCTTCTCCAGGAAGTGACGGGCAACGTGACTGGGTAAAATATTCCGTAGCATATTTTCATTGTGCTCCCTTAACTCCTTCATTTCATTGATTTCTTCTTTTGCTTGAACACGCCAGAGAAAATCCAGCCTTGCTGTATATTCAAGCTGTAATTTCCGAAAGAAAAGAAGTGCAAAAATAAAACCCAACAAGATAAGAGTAGCTGTTGTATTGTCATCCTGGAAGGCTGCTCTTGCCATGTAATTTCTTCAACATTGCTGAAGATCTTTGACTCAGAAAGAATTTGATTTCATTGCCAGAAAGAATATCCTTTATTTGCCTTGTGTATTGTGGGTTTCTCAGAGAAATATTGGGACTAACAATATTTGTCATTACTGTTATGGTTAGTGACTAGAAATTTTCAGAAAGTTATTTTCCTTTTAAACACCTTTCTATTATTTAAATAAAAACATAATGGTATCAGACAGGAGATTAGTAATTAGAAGATATTTGTATGGAATAAATATGTTCTCCTTTTCATATATATATATATATATATATATATATATATATAATGAACAGGGTTTCATGAGGAAATAACATATATGATCCCAAATACTTTTCAAAGTAACATGTTTTACTTCTTAGAGATGAGCATCTTTGAGCAAAACTAAATCCAAAAGTCCAACACAGTGTCAAGGAGGACTTTCAAGTCTGTGGCACCAAAATGAGATATTTCTGTTGTGGGGACATGCACTTGTATGTCTTTTAATTTTTTAAAAAGATAGTGAAAGATATGCTATTGGCATTTCCTTGAATACTCATTCCTTGTTGTACTGGGGATCCAGGGTCTGCACAGTAAGAATTTCAAACACGAACAGTGGCAGTGCCTGATACTGTCTAACCAAATTAGATGACTTTCAGTGCTGCACGTACGTAGAACAAAACTAATATTCCTGAACAGCACAGTTTATATATGAATATATATATATATATTTGTTGCATATTTATACATGTATATTTGTATATATAAAAATGGCAGCTGTCTGCTAGCTGGAGAACATGCAGAAACATCACATTTTTTGCCTGAGGGGCACATGGACAAGACCACAACTGCCAGAACTTTTGAGTTCATGGCACTGAAGGAGAGCTTTCAGATTTGAAGGCAGGTGATACTCTAGCTTGCACAAAGCCTGTACAAAAGCTGATTTATTAAGCTTCAACCTGATGGAAATATATCTCTCTCTGATGCAAACTGAAAGAGAAATATTTTTGAGACTTGAGATGCTTTAAACAGAGATAATAATCAAATACTCAGAAGAGGGTTGTATAGCATCAGTAAATAAATGCATTTTCTAATTGGGAGAGACATCAAATGGATTGCCAACAGGTGCTGGGATAAGGACACGGCTCTGATATAACTCGCATACCAAGGGGAAGCCTGCAGTGGGCGGGAATAACTAAGACAGGGTTCAGGCATTGGCTAGTGACTCATCTGGTCCATGTTTTTCACTGTTAGCAGTGACCAATGGCAGTTTTGAAGAATATACAAAAACATCTTGCAAGGGGGCTTGCAGTTTGGCTGTACTAGAGGAAGCTTTTCTTCCTAAAAACTAAAAATGAGTCTTTTAGTAGTAATTTTAGTAGTGATTTACATTCTCTCTAAATGCTATTGCCACCTTTAAAAACAGTCTCCTCTAATTTTCATATTTTGATGTTCCATCTTGTGATTGTTAATCTAACTGACTCCCCTACCCTCCTCCCCCCTCCTCCCAATAAATAAATAAATAATGTGTCAGAAAAATAAATATATGTTTAAGGCATTTTTTTCTGACATTTGTAGTTTCCTTTTCTTTCGCCTTGCTTTTGTGCTAAAAGAGAGAGCCCATACAAGATCATATCTGACTTTTATCTCTACCAGCTGACTGTGAAGGTAACATTGACTATAATTTTGCAAGAAGACCTTAAAGTATTTTACAGATTGGCTTGGAGCAGGAGCTGCTAGTGGATTCTAAGTTCTTTGATGCTTCAGATATCTAAAACCACTACAGTGAAAGGTTTTCAAAAGGCTGCAATGTATTTTTTGGGGGTATTTTTTTTCACATCTTTAAACCTAACTCAGAATAGCAACAGTTTATATTTATATTTTAGATAATTTCATTCTGGTTATTTATAATCTTATTGTAGCAGAAAATATTTTTCTTGTATCTTCACTGGTTGAGATGACACTGATAGTTCAGAGGTAAAAGGATGTCATATATATGAGGTTTGAAAATAGTTTTAGGAAGATGTTCTGCTAAGTTCTGATACTTGCTAAAACTAACAAAATTATAGTGTAGAGTTTTGGGTTTAGAAATATGAGAACAGAACAGAAATAAAAATATATGACTGTAACTGTCTGATCTTGAAATGTTCAAGTTTTCTTGTTCTGCCATATATCCCCCATATGCACTCTTAATTTCAATACTGTGTGAAGAGAATAGAACAGGTGTATTACACAGCAAGCCTAGCATTTCCTATGTCCTGTATTTCTAAACAACCCAATCTTTCTCCAGACAATTGCCATATGCAAGGAAAGGACAAGGTATGGATCAGTGTTTGAGAGACAGAATATTTTTTCATTTAAGAATGAGAAAGGAAAGGGTTTACATAACAAAAGGGCACATTCAACCACTGAAAATTGCCTAACTTCAAATAAAAAAAGCAAAGAGCCTTTACTCACTAATTTAAAATCTGTGCATAGAAAGATTAATGAAGAGACCTGTAGCATAATATCAGAATTAGATATGTATTTTCCTCTCTTCTTCTCTTTCAACTGTAACAAACTCCTCTTCCTATTTCCTCATTCTTCCTTGTTTTCCCAAGCATAAAGAAGGTTAAGGGGGTCATGTTTTTTGCAGATAGATTGCTTTGTAGGAATGTCAGTTCTTCCTCCCTTCCCACAAGGCTTTGGAGAGCAAAGCTATATCTCTTACATTTAGAGTTTATTGTGTACAAAGCAGTCTCTGCCTGCCCTGTCAAAGTCAAGTTGTCATTTGCACGAAAGATCTCCAGAAGCGGAAGAGCAACTGGTCAACATTTGCCTACATGAGAACCCATCTGCAACCCAAAAGAAACCAGAGATGGTCTTTGTCCTTTGCTTCATAAGGTCTAATTGGAGTAGAGGGAGGAGAAGGACTGAGCCTTCTGTGGGCAGTTTTATTCCTTCTGCATTTGTTAATTTTTTATTTTTATTTTTTATTTTTTTTTCAAAACCATGGTGGTAGGTTGCACTCAGGTTTAATAGGTTACTTATTTTTGTGTCTTTTCACAAGAGATGCATTTCCAAGAGAGAAGACTGTATGTGATATTGTATTTTGATAAGATTTTGAAAGATGTTATATGTTATATTTAACTCATTAAAATGTTAAAGTGGTATATAAACACATTTTAAGTACAGAATGTGCAACGTCAAAATTGTCCACAATACTTCTTTAATGAACATTTTTTCAACTTTGGCTTGCAGAAATACTGTTGTAAAATGTGTACTACTCATCTTAAGAATATGTTTCTAGATGAAATTTGCTTTCTAATGAGGAATTATTCTATTTGGCTTGATGTCATAAATCAGTGATAGAACTATATATAATTACGGGTTTAGCACAAGAGAATGTCTCTATTTCTTGGTTGAAATACACGTAAGATTTTAAGACACTGACTTTGATTAGACATACTCACAGAACCTTTTCTTGATAAGAATCTAATTTAAAAGTATATCTGCAAATATAGGGATTAACTTTAAATCACACTGGATAAAGAATAGCAGAGAATGAGCTGTTCGGAAATTAAATACCCATGAGCTTGATTTTACAAAAGTAATCTCTTTTGCAAAAACACCTAGAATGAGGCATATCTTGAGTGATTCTAATTCTGCAGTTTTTAAGAAGTAAAGCTGTGCTGGAGGACAGCTTTATCAGATTTAATGAATTCTCCATCAGTTCAAACAATTGAAGAGGCTTTTTTAATGTGCTCTGGATTATTATAATTCTTTTTATAATTTATAATTCTTTTAATATATATATCATAGTTTGTATTTTTACAGATACTTTTATGTTAACTTTATAAAAGTAAATAAAACAGTGCAAGAAAATGTTCTCAGGCACTGTTTTTGGATTTTGTTAAACTGATAGATTAGCCCTATGAATCATTTGGGAGAACGTACAGAGGTAAGCACACATTAGGGACCATTTCCAAGGGCAGTTTGGGTATATCCACTCTGTTTTATGGGACAAGGAAGATTAACAGACTGGAAAAAGGCTGTGTTGTGCCAATAGGCCTCCAGGCTGGAGAACAGTTTCAAATACCCTCAATCAGTTTTTCATAAAATACAAATGTGTACACTCAGATTTTGATCCTGAAGAGCATTACTTGGGATTCTGTCTTAATTCTTACTCTGTCTTAATCAGTGTTTCTTTCTAAATGCTTACTCTTGCTTTAGGAGATTGCCAACCCTTAGATTTGTATCTGCTTATGCTAAGAATTTCCTAGCCTTCTCTTATTGCCTCACTCCAGTTAGGATCTACAAATGCTGGTATTAATCAGCCTAATCCTCTTCAGGGGAAAATCTTTAAGCAAGTTGAACATGCAGGACCATGTCTAAGGGCAATTGTCATTGATGCTTCCTTTTGAAGTAGTAGTTCTGTTCGTCTTTATGTGAACAGAAACTGCCTGAAGTCAGCATGCTTGATATGTAGTGCCATAGAAATTGTCAATGAGAAGCACTGCAAAGAAAACACCCTGCTTTAGATGTATTTTAGTGAATGTATTGGTTGATTATTATTTTGATACAGTAGTTTCTTGATTCCTCAAGTATCATCCTCATCTAAGTCCTTGCTATGGTCTAGGTGAAGGCATTCCTGGAAGTGGTCCATGACCCAAAGTCAGTGTTGGTGCTTAGACTTCTATAACCTAAAATTTTCCTCAGTTCCTCAAGTGCAGTGTTTTTCTTCTATCAACATACTAAGTCATTTCAAGGGATTTTTATTATTTACTGATTTGTTATTCCCTTTCTTCATTTTGGTTTTATGCCTGCTCAAATACACTGAAGTAGTCAGATAACACTAGAATTGCAAAAATACCTAAGATAAACAAAATCCTATTTGTTCCTTCAACCTCTATCAACAACTACAATATAACTTGTCTATTGCTGAATATAATATTGCACATGTTCTTTAAGAATGCTAGGCAGTGTCAGATGTAGGCTTTCTTTAATCAGATTCTGCATATGGCTTATTAAATTGTTAAAGGTCATATGCTCAAGTGGATAAAAAAGCAGTTGGTATTTTGAAAGTAATTATTGTCACATCCTGCAATTGCAAGTGATATAGGGAATGGTTGAGGCAAATGTTTGCATTACCTGTTGACCATGATAAAATACAGCTAAAAGGAACATTGCCATCAGTAGTAAAGATGCCTCCTTTGTACCCAGGAAGTCTGTTCTGGAAAAATAAAATAAAATACAGTTATTGATTTGTCAGTGCTTGTTATAATCATGCAAAAATTTCATTCTGTAATTCCCTAGTACTTTTTCTTGTTCATTAAAAAGTCTCCTGCATTTGAACATTTAACTTAGAAATAATTAGTTCAAGAGGACAGGAGTGTAATTAGAGTGCTTGCTGTTTGGAAACAAATGTATTAAATAAATAAATTGTAGCCTACAGTAAGTACACAGAAGGTGATGATCTTTCTCTTTCAAATGTGATATGTAAGCTGTGTGCCAGTCATTCCACTTTCCTGGGAGCTTTATAAACAACAATGAACACAACAGCCCTTGCCATGTATAGGAGGTGGTATCTGCATAGGGAAAGGTTTAGGCTGGATCTAGTAAAGGGAAACTTCCAGAGTGTGACAGTAAAAGTCCAACAAAAGGGACTTGAGATAAGAAATGGACCCCAAGGCAGTTGCTGAAATTTAAATATACTTATATTGATTTTACTGAGACACAAAGAGGAGAGCATAGAATTCTTTGCCTATGACAGGAAATAAAGGAAATGTTTGTAGATAGTAGGGAAACAAAGAAGATGAATTAAGAAAGTGTTTTCTCCTGAATGGAATCAGAGATGCTGTGTGTGGAGCAATGGAGAAAGTGTGATGAAATATGGTGAAAAGAGCCCAGAACAGTTTAAGTAGATTTCAGATACAAAGAGGAATTACAATTATGTGAAAAGATGTCAAAACTGAAAAAGCAATTATCTCTACAATGTCAGGGGGTTGTAGAGAGGCATGTTTCTCAGGGGGGAAAGACATGAATGGAGAGGTTGGGGAATTGGTAGGGCCAATTTATAATGAAACAAAAAGGAGAGGGAACAAAATTTGGAGCTGAATGGAAACAGTGCAACCTTAAGTAATGCACAGCCCAAACCCTGAATCCATTTATGTAATTTTGAAAGAAAGATATATGATTCTTGCCAGAGGACTCCCAAGACAACTAGACAACACAGAAAGGTGGACCTTGACAAGACTAAACCAAATAGAAACTTTCTTGGGAGTGAGGTAACTGAACTGACCTTGTCTGTCTGATGAAGAATTTAAATACTTTGAATTCAAGTGTTTTCCCATTTTGCAGTTGTATGAAATATGGCCTCCCCAGGATTCTGGAAGGACTCTGATACACTGGCTGAGGGCAGCAACCTCAAAGGTAATAGTTACAAATGCCTCTATTACTGGATATTGTAGTAATGTAGTTATAGCCCCAAATATATAAGACAGATGAGTTTTGTATTAAGTTGTAAAACCTTTTATTCAACTATTTAGTATAGCTAAGAAAACAGGGAAGCTTCTGAAAACAGGGCCTTGAACCTTGTGCTCTCTAATGTGAAGGTGAAACTCAAGTCCGTTTCCTGAGTGTGGAGCATCTGAGCTGAGATGAGTCCAGTTCTCCTGGACTGTTGGTTGCTCTGAAGTATATTCCTGGGTGTTTTACTCTGTGGTAAAGTCCCTGTAGAGTTTTATTTCCATGTGCAATAGAAACTGTTCTGAATCTGAAGATTTTCACACAAGCATAAATTTTCTTTGCTGTGCTTAGTTAGTGGAAAAAAAAATATGATCATGACATCATCAGACAATGACCATGATATCTACTTCTAGTTAATGCTCTTGGTCAGAGTATTATTTCCTTCCTGCCATTTGTTTTATTTGCTGGGCTCTGTCATGAATATACTATGTGTTATATGATTAGATAATAAGAGCATAACTAGGATTAGAAAAAGGAATTGCATCTCAAGCCATTAGTATTTTGGTACTGTAGGAAGCTAGTAAGGAAAGATATTTGTGCAAAGCCTTATTGTGTGTAAAGACATGGCTGTTGTGAGAACTACTTGCAGTGCAAATGGATGCTTTTCTATGCTTTTGCAGCTCTTCAGTTACAGGTTTTGCTGGCATGCACTTAAATAAAGCACAAGCAGCAGTACAAGCTGGTCGAGTACTACAGATTAAAGATGTATTTTTCTGAATGAGCTAAATCACTGCTACTCTAGGTTCAGAGTTATTTAACACTTGGAGAAGCTCTAGCTGCAAATCGTGGTGGATCTTCTGTCCTCCCACTGGCTCTTCAGCTCCTCTTTCTAACAGGAGAGTCTACAAAATGAGATCATCCCTGTATTCCTTATATCTTTAGCAACTGTATGCTATATTTTGAGATTTATATGGGTAAAACCCTGCCCCTAAAACATCAACTGTTTACTCTTGTTTTCTTAATTGGAGGCAAAAGTTTAAATCAGTACTTCTGGAGTATTTAGGACTAGAAACAAGTGGTGTATATGCACTATAACATATTTTTGGCAACATGGATGGACTATGGGAGACTTAAGAGATAATCCCTTCTCAATATTTACTTTTCCTCATGAAATGAGTACTTAAATAAAAAGGTCTGAGAAAAAAAATCAATCACATTAGAAATCTTGCTAGATTAGTCAATGCCTCTTGTAACCAACCCTATTCTTTACTTTATGTCATCCAACATGTATATTCTCTGGTAAGACTTGACCTTTTACCTTGTTAAAAAGCAGTTCCTAAAGAAAGCTGTGAACACTTACTCTCCATTGTGGTTAAAGTTGTCATATTGCAGAAAAAGTGAAGCATAGATGGTCTCAGTCAGCAGAGAATAGATCGCAATCATGATGAGAAGTACTGCCAGTTTTAGGACAGAGTTGAGACGAAGAAAGACTGCACAAGTCACCATTGCCAGCACACCAGTGAAGACAAAATACTGAAGAGAAAACAGCAGTCAATTACTTTTAGTGCTTAGTGATTATACATTCACTTCGTTGATATTTGCATAAATGATCCAGTGACCAGAAGTATCAAAAACTATTGGTCTCGAATTTGGTGCTCTTGTAAGTCTTAGCGTACAGGTTACTATAGAAACAAAGCGCTCATATAGAATGTTTAATTAAAACTTCTCTTGTTTTGCATGACACCTCCATATTAGCAGAAATCGTCTTTTGCACCTTTGTTGCATTTTCGTAGTATTAGAATGGAAAGGGCATCCTGTATAATGAAAAGAAGAAAGTGAGAAATGCTCTATGTAGTAGCTGGCTAATGAAAAGTCAACAGTGGGAATCACTTCTATTCCTTTGGTCCTAAACTTCCACAGGAGTCACATTAATTAGGACAGGAGAATCATATTCCTGATTTATCCTTTTCCCATGCTACCTGAAGAGAGGATAAAACCATAGGTTTGGGTGTTTATTACAATCATTTTCTAATGATTTCAGACTTCATTTTCTAATCTCATCATTGTCTCATTTTTCTCAAAGATCAGTCATCTGTTAAATGCAAACCATGAAGCTATAGAAAAACAATCATGGCCATAAGCTATTCAGATTTGAAATAGCAACATAAACACACATGGTCCACATGTAGCTTAAATTAACTCGTATCATACAGGCTTAGGAGAGACTGCAGCATTCAGTTTTCTGACTGCACTTTTTTCTTTAGTATAGTTCCTCTGGGAAAGTGTGCACCTTTGCAATTTGTGGTAATATCATGACACTGCCATATGTTGCATATGACATTCTAAGCAACATGCACATGACCAATCCATTGAATTTGCTATCAGATTGCTCATCACAGAGAGGAAATTTTTGTTTGTTTCAAATGGAAATTTAAAATAACTTTTTTTTTTTTTTTTTTAAATTGTGTTTATTTATTTATTGATAAAAAATATTAGTCTCTTCCATTAGCTTCCTATGAATTAAGCAGTATGTTTTATTGAGTTGGTGCATTGGATCATTGCTGGATGTGTTTTCAATTATTTTTAAATACACAAGAGAGGTAGCAAAAGTTAAAAATTTGGGCAAATGAGATTCTGCTGCTTACAGAAAGGAAGCTGGAGGACTTAGTTTGGTAAAGCATTTAATAATGACTTGTCACTGATTTCATGCATGAACAAGGATATTACTAGCCAGAGAGGGTTTCCATTTTTCTTAATGACTTTTATTGAAAAAAAAAAAAATCTTTTATTGTACTAAAATGCAAGTCTTGTCACATCTCAGTGTCTCATGTCTACTCACATTTCAGCTGTCTGCTGAATGCTGTCTGCATATATACAGGCTGAACAGCAAGGACAATAAAAATCTTTATATCCTAAGATTTTTAGGTTGAGATTCTGGTTGTAATGTTCTATTAGGCCATAAGATTGATTCATTCTGTAACCCATTTCTACTTCTTCTGCCAGTCTATTGATAGATGACAAAGTTCAGCTTCACAGTCCTATTAAGGCACCTGACTCCACCACCACTATTTTAGTGGTCATAGATTTTAGTTAGTAGTCGCCATATAACTGCTGTAGAGCTGTGCCTCAGATTCAAAAGTATCCTCAGAAATACCTCAGGATAGGAACAGATGTCTGCAAAAGATGCAGATGAACTGTTGAACGTCTGGTTCTTCAGGGGCACTGGTTTGTCAAAATCACACCATAGCTGTGAATAAAGGAAAGAAGGAAAAAAATAAATAAATCAGGGCTACATTGTGTGCTAGTGACTACGTGCTTGTGTGGCTGTCTGGCTGGGTTCAAGGGTGGAATTGGTTGACCTGCTCCTCTCCATACTAGCTTCCTAACTGCCATCAAGGGCTAAATGGACAGCATGAAGACAGAAAAGTGGGAATTAAAAGGAAAGGGGAAAACTATTCACACTACAGGCATTTAGCATCTGGGTAGCCTTCCTATTCAATCCTATTCCTAAAGGTGAAAGATGAGCTCCTCCAGGAGTTTCAGAAGACTGACATTGGACTCTTAAGAACTATCAAGTGATAATGTCTATATTTTACTATGAATTATAGACAACATAATTATATTGTGAGCATAAAATCAAACTGTATGTGTACACTTGCTTGAAGACAGGTTTTTCCTGCCATGTTGTTATGGATGGAGTTATCCTTGTAGGAGTGGGAAAAAAGCCCATGACATCATCCATGTGTCAAAGAATAACATGGTCCCAGAATTGTAAGTGAGACATCTAGAATGTAAGGGAATGAAAAATGGTTCGTGATACAATGTTTTTGAGAATACTATCTAGGAGAATTTCAGAAAATACAACATTTTACTGTTATGACCCGCATTATTTTAATAGTATTTCAGACTGGCTGTATTAAATATAAATACGACATCAGTGTTGAATCGTAATATATCATGGTCTTAGAACATAGGAAAAAAATATCATGAATGTTTTCATGTTTTGACAGTCAAAGCAGATGGAGTTTCCCATCACATATATTAATCCAATCTGGATGTTTATACTAGGTCATTTCATCAACCTGGTATGTACAAACTAGTTCCCTTGTCCCTCTTTCTAACAGTTAGATAGTTTGTTTAATGAAGCCCAATTGATTAACATTAAATTGTAATTAATTTTGAGCTTGGAACTCTCTTGTTTATTCTTTCAGCAACTCAGCCATCTCTGAAGTGCAGCAACATTTTCTAGGTTTTCTGTACAGTCTTGCATGACAACGGATAAAGATAACTTCTGCAAACTCATGAGGTGTATAGCACCTCTCTACAAGGCAGAGTGCCATCTCTGGGTGCCTCTAAATAATATTCAGGATAATAATCTTTTTTTTTTTTTTTTTTTCCTAATGTTTTAATGATAAGAATGTAGTTGATATAGAGAATCATATATGCCCATCTGATGAAAACAAAAAATTTTGTTAGAATGTATCTGAGCCTTACTTCCCTCCAGCTGGCTGAATTTGAACTCAGTGTATGCGCATAGCTGCAAGGCTGACCTTGCATTACCTACTCTTAAGTCCACATTGGTCCCTACAGTGTTGCAGTCCACCATATGGAAACAAGTGGTTGCTTCATAGAAATCACCTGTTTAGTGGTCTGCAGGAAGTAGATAAAGTATTATTAAGGCAGGTTTCATTTTCATATAAATTAATTATATATTGTATAAATGCTATGGTTTCTTGTAGAGGTCAGGTCCCAGTGCCTCAAATCACTACAATTCTGAATATAAGACAATAAATGTAACTATTTCTTGCCTTATAGAAGCCCACTGGCATAAGAGTAAAACCAATTACGTTTCTTAAGACTATTTTTGGATTAGCCATCACACATGATTACAGTGGTCACAATCTTCAAAAATAATCCGCAACAAACCATGAAGAAAATCTTGTTATCATAATATCGATAGAAATTTGGGTTTGGTTGCCTTGTTCCAAGAGCAGGATTCATTATACCAAAATCTTTCCTGACAGATATTTGTCAAACACGGTTTAAAAACCTCTACATTATACAACACACCTTAGTGATCTATACTATAATGTAGCACTGTCCTTATCTTTAGGAAATTTTCAGCCCTATTGAACTTCCTGTCATCGACCGTATTTGTATTTTCTCAGTGGTGACATTCTTCTTTCTCCAAATGACTCTCCTATCAGTGACAGTGTGGTATCACAAATAAACCAAGACACATGTTCAGTTCTAGCATATTGGTAACCTGTACTGTTATAGTTGCTATTATTTCTATTGTCATTAAATGCTTTCTTGGTCTAATCTTAAGGTAATAAATATCTATGAAGAACAAAATTCAGATGAAAAAGCACAGCTGCATCCATACCCAAAAGGTTCCTTAGAAGAAGTAGGTGTGATAAAAATGTTATTTTTTAATCTATCAGTGAGATATTTACTGTCTTCTTGACTCAGGTTTCAATACCTGCCAGGTTGTCTGATACTATTATCTGCCTAATTCATGCAAAGCTGTCTCTTATTTCTAATGACATTTGGATAATCAGGGCTTTATTGTATTTGCACCTGTGTTACTCCTTTACATGGTAAAAATGGCATGTCAGCCAGGCTGACAGTATTCAGTTAGCAATAATTTTATCCAAGCACAGTTGTGAAACAAAATTTGGTATATGCCTTTTCTCACAGATATGCTGATAAAATTTGGTCTAGATTTGTTATACCTGGGACTTAGTGGAGACATGTACTTTAGGAGACCAGTCAGACCACATTCCTAGTGTGGATAGTTGTCCTGGTTTCAGTTAGGACAGAGTTAATTTTCTTACTAGTAGCTGGTAGAATGCTATGTTTTGGCTTAGGATGAGAAGAGTGCTGATAATGACCCGATGTTTTAATTGCTGCAGAGCAATGCTTACACCAAGCCAAGGATGTCTCAGCTTCTTGCTCTGTCCTGACAACGGGCAGGCTGGGGGTGCAGCAAGAGCTGGGAGGGGACAGACCCAGGACAGCTGACCCAAACTAGCCAAAGGGGTATTCCATACCATCTGCTAAACAATATATAGGGGTGGCTAGCTGGGGGAGGGGGACTGGACTGCTCGGGGTTAGGCTGGGCATCGGTCAGCGGGTGGTGAGCAATTGCATTGTGCATCACTTGTTTGTACACATTATTAGTAGTAGTACTATTATCATCATTGTTGTTATTATTATTATTGTTATTATTATTAATTTTATTATTATTTTCCTGTCTTAATAAACTGTCTTTATCTCAACTCATGGGCTTTACTTTCCCATTTCTCTCCCCTATCCCAGAGAGGGAGGGGGGAGGGTGAGCGAACAGCTGTGTGGTGTTTAGCTGCTGGCCGGGTTAAACCATGACAATAGTGGAGAGAGGAAAATATCGTTATTGGGACCAGTATGATTAAAAGACATCTTTGGGGATACCTGTTTTTCTGCACTGACTATAAAGGAAGCTGAGAGTGACCATGACCATAGCTTGATACTTCAGCTAAAGTGAATCTGGACTGAAAGGAGTTGTTAAAACCCCTTTAGGCTTGTAAACTTTTCTCCTATGCTGAGGTTACTGGCCCAACTTCACCTGCTCTATCCTTTCCCTATAGGTATTTTCTGGTTTTGTTCACTCTTCATATTTTTTAGTAATCTAATTAATAGAACTGTGAGATGAGGAATTTAATACCTATAAGCACTATGGACTAACGGTCTTTAAGAAAGTATATCAGAATGTCAGAAAATTGTGAATCATTCTCAAACCGTGGATATATTGAACAGAAAATGGCAGAAGGGTTTTAAAAATAGATGATCCTTATGAAGGAGAAATAATTACATATTTCAGAAAAACATAGTTTAAACAACAGTCTGAATTTCCTGAAGCTGTGGTACTTTGCCTTTTATATTTAAATGATATCTGGCTTATAAACACATTAGTTAGCAAGTCCTTTAGCAAGCTTAATAATTCATAAATCATATTTTCCTGTATAATAGACCTTGGTTCCCTATGAAGCTTACAATATTTATGATGGCTCCAAGAAAATTAATCAGAATAGATGCAAATATAATGACATTCCTGGCCAAGTAGGTCTCATTAATCCAGCAGCAAGTTTTCCGGAGCATTAAGGGTAAACATTTGTAATCCTCTGCTGTGGTGATTAGCACAAGAGCGGAGTGCAGCATAATCAGAATAGAAAATTGAATGACCATTGGTATCACCCTGGGAAGAAAAATAAGAAAACCCAACATTAAACCACATCACAATACCACTGCTAATAAAAATAAATGTGCAAACAGTTGGCTTCAGGAAAAATCAGTTTTCATAAATCTGAGACAATTACTCCAGGAAAAAAGGAAAAAAAAAAAAAAAAAAAAAAGAGAGAGAGAGAGAGAGAGGCAGAGACATGTTCCATAGATCTGTTACTGTTTCACTTGTTTTCTTGTTGAGAAACTGCTGTTGAAGAAATAAGCCAGGGAAATTGCTGCCATTGCCTCTGTCTGTCTATCTAGGGTCCACCTGTGTATGAAATGCTTCCCTACCCCAGTAGGCTAGTTTTCTGTGGGCAGTTTGGAAGAGTGATATTTTGTATACTGCACAACACAGGTGTCTTAAAATTATACTATATTTTCGGTCTCAAACTATAAACTCAGAAATGACCATTAAAACAATGTAGCCTGATTTCTGGCATGTCAGAATATGGTAATTACAGAAATGCAAGATTTTCCTAATTTTAATTAATAGTGGGTCAACTGTGGTTAAGAATGTCATCGATTTCAAAACAAACGAACAAACTGATCTACTGTTTTTATGAAAGACATTCAAAAGATAAATCAGATGAAAATATGCTCTGAGGTCCAAACATTTTAAAATAAAACATGTCCTTTGTCATACTCTAAAAACTTCATTTGTGTGAATGTGATCCTTATCCAAGTATTGTTAAATGTGTACATTGAATAGACAATTAAATTCCTTTGAGTAAACCATTAAAACCAGAATTTCTTCTCATCAATCTTTCATTATATTTTTCTAAATTTGTTCCTTTTTTCTTGCTTAAATCTGGGACATGAAGTCAATCAAGTAACTGACATGCCTGAGAAATGTGGTAAATTGTTTTAATTCACTGAGAACAAAGCACTCAGCATTTCATAAATCAAGTTTATTGTCCCTGTTTCTGCCAGTTATTGTCCTTTCAGATCTCTTTTCCCAAAGATTTTTATTTCAATTAAACCTATGCAAATTAAAAGTAACTCCACTGCTCCACTCTGGAATGTTCAACAGAACATTCCGGAGAGACTTCTGCAATTCCAGGTGTCTAAGTGTAGGTGAGATGTACATAGGTGAGATGTACTCTGTTTCTTAAACCCTCTGTAACAGTAAGTTTTATCTTCAGATTCAGGTTTGACTACACATCCACTATTCCTCATCTTGTTGAGTAAGGTATAACACTACCCCTATGCTTGGGCCTTATTGCAAGACAAATTTAAGGGTGCAGTGAAAATATCACTACAGCTTTTCTATCCTAGTTTGTCAGTATGTTTAGATCAGCCATATCCACTCCCTGAATCCAAGTAGGCTATATTTCAACTTACCTGGAATTGTCCTCAATTTCAGGCTATTCAGATTTGGATTTAGCAGAGCAAATTCTGAACTGGATCTAAGCTATGGCTTATATGTGTAGGAGTCCAGAAAAAAATAATAGCTCAATAGATAATAAAGAGAAAAGGTGTTATATACATAAGATTATAGTGTTTTTGTTTTGTTTGTTTGTTTGTTTGTTTTTTGTAGTACCAAATTACAAAACATTTTGAAATAATATATGAAAAATACCAAAATGGAAGCTCTGTTCCCTAATGAACTGAAATAAAATGGTTTACACATTAATGTCCCTTGAGCTTCCATGTGGTAATATTAGTTTTGAAACTCTTCTCATGATGTACTAGCAGTACACAATGTTATCTTACATTTGTTTCAGCATTTCACTCTTACAAGTCTTTGCAAAAGTTTGTATGTGATGAACACAGAACACAGTGAAGCTTCCCAGAAATGTTCCATTCCTTCGGCAAGCTTATTCAGAATTTTGAAGGAAAGAACAATGTAGCCAGAGAAAACAAATTGTATTTGGGAAGAGAGAATAATGAAGAAAAAAAGACTGGAACAGAAACCACAGATTTCATCCTGTAGAACTGAAAGTTTCGTCACAAGAATCTCAAGATTCACTGAAAGTCCCAATGACACCAAGCAGGCTATGTGACAATGCTTTGAGAACAGCTTCTGTCTGTGAAAATACACAGAAGGCCACTGATGGTTACTGTAAGAGCAAAATATGTTCATGGATACACTCAGGATATTCTTATGAATGGAGTACAGGAAAAAGGAGATATGTGTGAAATCAACAGTCCTGGAGATAGAAGCCTTTTCTTCATGGAACTGATAGTTCATGGACACAAAATATTCTAGTTTTTCTCTCACTACTATATAGAGAGGCAAGAAATAGTACAGTTTCCATGAAAGAAGACTATACTGTGAAACAAACAAACAAACAACATTAATATGTTTAAGAGACAGCAATGTAGTCAAGGAAGAGACAATAAAGCCAGGAAAAAGCTGCACAATAGTCATGGAGAACTACAAGAGAGTCAAGAGAGCTCATTAAGAGAGCTATGTAGTTTAGAATATTCATCTCACTGCATAGCGGTCTCATATTTATTCAGCTGAAAGGCACCTTGAGGTCCACTGACTGACTTGTTCTCCAGTGGTTATATTTTGAACCTAGGGCATGGACTCTGGGTTTCAAAAGTTATGTGAAATAAACTCTTTTGGCTTCCTACACTACTACAATATTTTGCAGTAGCTAAATGACTGAGATCCTTTTTGGAACTGAGAGTTTCTATTAATGACTCAGATGTGGATAGACAGCCTATTCATGCATATGTGTCCAATACAGCAGACCTAAGCTGACCCAGCTTTAAATGAAACCAAAATAAAGCTTTCAAAAAGATTGAGGTCAAGACTCAAGATGTCAAAGCTGAGGACACAAAACATGAGTTCTTATTTTGGACTGTCACACTACACATTTAAGACCAAATGTTATTGTATTATGATACAATACAGGGAGCAGCTAGGGACCTAAGACTGAGATATCAATCCAAAATGCAACGCTACCTGCCTAGGCACCTGAGAAACCATGGCTTTGTATTTGTTTATAATAAATATGTAGGGAACAAGAATTCTTCTGTTGTAGCTATTCTGTTAGATATTGATGTGTTTGTCTTATCCAAGTCTGCTTATGATAAAAACAAAACTAAACTGTGCACACCTAAGAAGTCCCAGAGAATCAGCCCAGTATCTGTGTAAAGATTATATTGGCAGCATGCTGATAGGATCAAGTGCAGCCAAAGATATAACAGAGGTTATAAGAAAAGGAACAAGACATAATATGTTTCTGTCTAAGAACTTCTCTCAGAAGTGCATGGGATAGATTCCCTTTTCATTGAAGAAGCAATTTAAGGACAAGCGATTTTTATTTTTTTTTTTCCAGGGGTCCCCTAATGTCAGTTTGAAATGAGCTTTTTGCCTTTCCTCTTCCTTTCACAGTCGTAAATCAAGAGTTGTGGAGCCAGAAGGAAAATTTATGTAAGACAAAGGATGCAGATGTTTTAAATAAATAACTTGAAAACTATTTTGCTCCCCTCAGAAGAATAACCCAGTGAAAAACTGTCAGAAATAAGAGTAGCACAGAAGTCTGCTCTAGTATGACCTGTTACCCATGTGAGCATATAGAAAGTTTATTGCAGGAGAAGAATCAAACTCCCAAGCCTTTCAGATGTAAAAGATGAATCACTGCAAAGTTGGCAATGTAACTTAATGGCTTCATAGAAGATAATTACAATAGAAATATGGCATTAATTTATGTCACTTAGAGTAATGACCCAATGTTTCAAAGCATGAAAGCTACTGCAAAGATTCTTAAATTCTGTGAGGTACCTATCCTGTCAGGGGAAAGTATGAATGAATCCAGTATTTATCGCGCAGGAGACATATATAAACTGAAATAAAATTCTGCAACTCCCCTACATAGTAGTAATAATAAAAGAAAGATAAGTTAACTTTTATGTTAAGTAAAGTTAGTCTTTGTTCTTTTTGAAATTGCTTGGTGAAGTGCTGGATAAGGCCCTGGGCCTCCATGATCTACTGTGTGGCATCTCTGCCCATGGCAGGGGGTTGGAACTAGATGATCTTTAAGGTCAAATAGGTTCCTATCAACTACATAACCTAAACCTGCTACAATGCTAAAAATCATTCTACCAACAATCATACTCCTCCCAACAGCCCTCCTATCCCCGCCAAAATTCCTATGGACTAACACTACTATTTACAGCCTACTGATCGCTGCCCTCAGCCTCCAATGGCTGATCCCAACCTACTACCCCCATAAATTCCTGTCCCATTGAACAGGAATCGACCAAATCTCCTCCCCCCTCCTAGTGCTATCCTGCTGACTACTCCCACTTATAATTATAGCAAGCCAAAATCACCTCCAACAAGAACCCCTGTCATGAAAGCGAACCTTCATTTCAACCCTAATCATAGTCCAACCATTTATCCTCCTAGCCTTCTCCACCACAGAACTAGCACTATTTTACATTGCATTCGAGGCCACACTTATCCCAACGCTAATTCTAATCACACGATGGGGCAACCAACCCGAACGCCTCAGCGCTGGCACCTACCTGCTATTTTATACACTAGTAAGCTCACTACCCCTTCTAATCACGATCATACACCTATACGTAAAAATCGGCACCCTACACCTACCAACCCTAGAACTAACCCACCCAACCCTATCCACCTCATGAACAAGCATCCTCTCAGGTCTAGCACTACTCATAGCATTTATAGTAAAAGCCCCACTATACGGCCTACATCTTTGACTGCCAAAAGCCCACGTAGAAGCCCCCATTGCAGGATCAATGCTCCTTGCCGCCCTCCTATTAAAACTAGGGGGCTAAAACAATTCTGTGATTCTATGATTACCTTCTTTAGCACACACACAGACCTAGGCAACCTACATGGGAAATTCTCTGAAGACCCTTAGTAAGATATACTTTATGATGATTTAAATAATGTTTCTTTTACCATGTTTCCAGAAATTCCCAAAAGACTCAGCTTAGCAAAATATTCAAATGCACTTAAACAAATACATAATTCCATCCCTGCACAACAAAGCACCAAATCATAAATTGAAAAGCTCTAAAATATGTTGATAGGGTAAGTTACCATGAGGGGTGTGAATTATACAGTTTGTTAGTTTTACCGTGTAAATGATATCCATGCTGTGCTCCTATGGTACTTCTCTGATATCTACTAGAAGTATAAACGTAAGTGTTTAAGATTGTCTGAATCCAAATCCATTCATGTGCTTGTTCATGTGCTTATACTCATAAGTGGAATTGGTTTTTGAAGAGAAATTTTAGAAATCTGAACTTATCTGAACTTATTTCCTCATTCAATACCTTTAAATAAATCTTCTTTCTCAAATCCCCTCATCCTTTTTCTTTTTTTTTTTTTTTTTTTTTTTTTTTCCCACTTTGCTCAGCTTTTGAACACTCCTCATTTAACAGTTATGTTTTATTAAGACTGAAAACTGAAACATGTTTCTGAAGTAAAGTATCAGAACTTGAAAAAATGAAGACCAAAATTTTCCTTCTTAAATCTTTACAGTGGTCTTCTGAAAGGACATCAGAACTGCCACGAAGTACCTGTGTACTTGCTCAGATCCTCTTTCTCAAAGGGATAATGGTAGTTAGTCTTTCCTCTAAATATCTTCCCAGGTTCTATTAACCAATTTCTGAGGTGATCCTGGGGCCAAGGTTCCACAATTTTGTTCAAAAACCTCTGCTTATCTTATCTTGTAGGAAATAATATAGGAAATATCTAAAGTTTTTATTTATTTATTTATTTATTTATTTGTGTTTTTTTTTTTTTTCATTTATTATTTTTGCAGCCTGTTTAATATTCAGTGACAAAAAAGTCCAAAGAATTTGTGAAATACATGGGAAAACCCAAATTACTGTGCAATATGGGAAATCAGAATGAGAGACAGCTGCAGGCATTGAAGCTATGTGACTCCTTCTCCTCTTATTCCAATGGCACTAGATACCGTCATGAGAATTAACAGAGATGAATTTGTGCAGATAGAAAAAATGTCATGTATTTTTGCTGGTATAGTAGTGATTGATATAGCAGCAGAAATAATTTTAGAAAACAGGTTCCATTAATAAGATCCATAAATCTTGTGCATACTGAGAAAAAGCAAAAATAACAGCTACCAGAAGTGAAAAATTTTAAATGTGCATTGGGAGAAAGACTTTAGCCAAGCAAACAAACTTTCTTCTATTAGAGCAATATAGCACATAAGGAGCAGTGCAAGGTCAGACATTACTCTGTGTACATTCCCATCAAGGAACAACTATGGAATACATGGTATACCACTGCTGCAGAATGCAATTGCCAACCTGCATCCAATCACTGTTTTGTTATTCTGTGACATAAACATGGTGAACAAGTCCTTCTAAACATGATCCAAGATATATTGCTGGATGATTGTAACATAAGTTTGTTATTTCACATACAAGTAGTGCATTTTCAGTGTCATTCTCCAGGAAGCCATAAACTAATGTTCATCTGAGTGGTAGAAACCACCTGACAATTATGCTCATCTGGGCATTTCCATCTGAGCACTTTTTCAAAGACCAAATGGGATTAGTGGCTTGCTGGCTTTGCTATGATGTTAGAAAACCAACTGTACTTACATATAATCTTGTTTTGTTAAGTAGTAGGCTAAATGGCCAATTGGTGGGCTTAACTATGTTATGCATGTGAACATATAGGTTACAGCTGTGTCAGTTTCTTCACTTTGATAGGAACTTGTTGCTTGGTCAGCCCCAGACAGAAGCAGAAGTGGGAAAAGGTCTACCAGATCATTTGCTGCTGCTACGTCTTAAGGGCAAAAGATTGCTTTCCTCAGCTGGGTAATACATATCATTAGCAACAAAGCGCAACAGTACGACTTTCTAATGTAGCATGTAAGAAACAAAACCAAAACAATCACTGATTATCACTTTGTAAAGAACAGTTTTAAGTCTAGACCACGTTTTACTTGAACGCAGAAAGCAGCAGGCCATATCACGTCAAACTTTTGTAAGACAAAGTTCACACTTATCTCAGTGGGAGTTCTGCTTAAAAACATAATATTATAATGTCAATAGATACTACTGTCTATCACGTGAAAATGTGAAGTTTCAGAGAATGTGATACAAAAGCAAATAATAAAGAGGGGAGAGGGGGTAGGAGGAAGGGCAAAAATATTTCCAAAGAGTTTGAGGAACAAGCAGTTTATTGGCTCATTCCATATCTGCTAGCAATGTTATCCCATTATTTCCCCAAGAGTACCTTCAGATATACAGTAATATATTTCTATATTTACCTGGAAGAAGGAAGTAAGCTTTGGATAGTGGTGATAAACACAAGAACAATAAATGCGCACACCAAGTTTGATTTGAATACTTCATCCCGCATTTGAGAATACTGGAATAAAAAGAAAAAAAAAAATAAAGAAGAGCAAATTAGGTGTTGACCCAGTGATTTCATAAAGACTGATGCATATGTGAGGTTTGGGGGAAGAGCTAATAAATCAGTAATTCTGAATTTATTTTTTAAAATCCAAGAACAACAAATAAATCACAAATACGCTGGTAAAATACTTATTGAACACAAGTCTCTAATTTTCATTTGTACTACAAAATGGTTTTGTTGGCTGCCTCTTTTTCCAAGTTATTTGCATAAAACGAATGAATAGATAGCAGCTTCTGATGATGAATATAGTACTAAATACATAATTGCTTCACCAAAGGAATTGTGGGTTTCTTCACCTGAAAGCAAATACAAAAGTATCCTGTGACTGTCTGCATGCATTATATTACAGAGTTGTCTCTGTGCTTTCCATATTGATACCATTCTGCTTTCTTTTTTAATTATTTTAAATGCACCCAATTTGGGACATTCTGTAGCTAGTATGTAGGTTGTTATGTCTGGATCCTGACATTTCCAGTGGCTGTACAGAAACTTGTCAATGTGGGCATTTTCCAAGGAGAAAATGAGGGTATTATTATGTAAAAGAACATTTGAAGTGCATTATTGCTATCATTTATTGTAAAGGTATTTTTTTTCCCAGCATATCAGACCACTGAAAATGCTAGCAAGCTCCCGTTTTATTGGAGTTACCCAGAAATGGAGTAACAGATACATCAATAAATCATTGCGGATCAGTAAATTGCAATGAATCAGATTAAGTGGAAATGTTGCCTGGATCTTCAGCTGATATTAAATACTGTTAATTTAATGAAACTCTAATCATTTATGGCAGATGAAGATTTGTCCGTAGATGTATTTATCCTATAGAGATGACAACAAATTTTCTTCACCTAATGATCAATCCCATAGGAGCCTGTCTCAGTCATTTGTCTTCCTCTGAACAGTAACTCCATTTTATGTAATCTCTTTTGAGGGATCTGAGAGTTACATGTGCAGAAGAAAAGTAAACCAGAATCAAAGAAATATCTGATATCAGGATATTTCTCCAGAAGTTTGAAAATAAAGCAAATTGCTGTTATAAATGCCTAAAGAGTTTTATAATTGAGAAAAATAAAAAGCAATTAAGAACTGTATCAGCAACATGCATTGAGAGGGTTCATATGTGTACTTCTGCATTTAATGCTAAACTGCTCTTGAAGGAAGATCCTGTCTAGACTCATACAGACTATACAGACTCAAGCTTCTGAAATGGGAAAAAGGCTTCTCTCTTCCCTGCTTACATTTGCTTTGAGTAAGAGATGTGTTTGTTGATGCCTTTCATTTTGGATCCTCCTCTGCCATGATTATACCCTGTGTCTTCTGTTTTCAGAAGCAGTACCATTTTGACATGATTTTTGATGGTGCTCAAAGGCAACTCCACTTCATTTTTCTGCTGAAAGCACAGAGGCACTGACCCCAATTTCATGTGCAGGGAAACAGAACTGCATCAGTCTGCTTGAATAATGGACCTAGGCTTTTTTGGTTCTGGCACAAAAAGAACCAAAGGGAGAAAGAAAGGCACATTTCTTAAAATATAACATTAAATCCCAAATATTACTTAGAGAAATTATAGCAAATTAATTGAATGAAATACAGACGTGGAATCGCTTGTTGTGTCAAGCATTATGTCAAAGGATGAATGCTGTGGTCTAATCAGTAATAATGTTGTGATGAGGCATTGTTATTGTCTCTGAAACAGCACAAACACCCATGATAAACATAGCACTTCTCTAACAGCCTATTCTTTTATAACTTGGAGAAGTCATTAAGAATAGATTAAGCCTCAAGACTCTTCCACAAATATGGAAAGGCACATAGCCTGCTGGAGCAAAATAGAGTGGTAAAAAGAGTCATGATGAGACGTACTCTGCAATCAAAGCTGTAGCTGCAATGTCACACAGGCCTACACGAACTGGCATGACTTGCTTATCGTGCAGCAGGAGCTCCTCCTTTATTCCCAAGGGACTTGAACCATTTGTCTTGAACTTTGAGCTGTTGGATGGCACTGTTTATCCATGCTCAGCCAGCTAGCTGAAATTTGGCCCAAATAAATAAGACCAAGTTTTCTCTGCCAAGTAAAGCTGCTCATTTTTTGAGGAAAAACTTTACTATGAGAGTGACCTAGCACTGATAGGTTGCCCAGAGAGATTGTGGAGTCTCCTTCCTTGGAAATATCCAACAGTTATCTGGACACAACCCTGGGTAATGTGCTCCAGGGGACCCTTGTTGAGCAGAGAAGTTGGACTAGATGATCTCCAGAGATCCCTTCCAACCTTAACTATGCTTTGATTCTGTGATTCACCACCTCTTCGTTTTTCCCAGGGCTCCTTGGAAGGCAGGTGCTGGACATGCAATAGGCTGTACTATTCACCTACTCTGTTCACCTACAGTGTATGCACACTAAGTAGGAAGGTGATTGGCTTTATGCTCATTGTTGCTCTTTTGGATGAAAGGGGAGATAGTATTTTTTTGTTTTGTTTTGTTTTGTTTTTGCTTCCAGAGTGATATTTGTGCTGTTGGAAAAGTTTCTGCAGCTTCTGCTGGGCAGGCACAGAAGAAGATGGAAACTCAAGGCAGGAAAAAGGATGGCTGAACTTCTGAAAAGAACAAAGAGTCTACACGGACCTCGTTGTTTATCAATAACAGAAAAGAAGATGCTGAACAGGCTCAAAATTTGCCAAGTGTTCCTTACAGAGCTTCTTGGCTCTGCACTGGAAGTTTCTGGATCAAAGGAAAAAGGTGAAGCTTATTTCTGCAAGGATATGGGATGCAGCATGGACTAGGTTTGTTTCCTAGTCATTTAACTTCTCACCCATCTGAACTTTTTATACAGAGAAACTCAAATATTTAGGTCTAATTTTAACCTAAGATAACCTGTACTGAGAAATTCAAAGCTCTTTTGATGTTTTCAGTATGTTCATCTCACAGAAAATACAGACACTTCACCTCTAAGCCCAGTCTTATTTATGATCTCAATACAAACACACATGAGGGCTTAGGATATCTTTATACAGATCTTTACACTGAAAACTCTCCTTAACAAAAATTCTACCAGAATGCAACATTTCTTACCTTGTTTCTATGATTTATCTTATCTGAAAATACATGCTACTGGTGTTACTAAGTCATTGTTATCATGGTAGAATATCTTAAGGACATCTTTTAATATTTGGAAATCAACTAAAGTAGAAGGAGATTTTCCCCATGTGCCATTACATGTTTGAAAATCTTTAGTGTATTTTCATGCTACCATTATAAGTACTATACTTATAATGACTCTTGCTCTATCTGTCTACATCCTATTTGTGAAAATTGCCTCTAGCAAAATTGAGAGTGAATTAGTTTCTAAACAAGCCATCAAGTGCTAATGAGTAAAATACAGGTTAATAATGACTAGTCCATTTGGAGAAAGAATCTATAAAATATACCAGGTGGGGATCTTGCACAAATCCCCGGAAAAATGTATTCTTACCAAGTTCATGTGGAAATATGCATATTGCCTGAGGGATATAACCTGTTCACTAATGCAATCATTGCAGATTGCTGTGGAATCTACATTTATGCTATCACCAAGAAGGACATAAAAGCAATAAGATAAGAGAGGAATGGGAAGATGTATCACTGGCTTAAACTGCTGTCATCTACAAATGATTTAAACTGTTGCAAACTGGGAGCTGTGCTAGCTCCCATGGTAGTTCTGGGCATGATGTTTCCAGAAAATATATTTATATATATATATATTACCATTTAAACCTCAAAAGAAGTAAATCAGCACTTTCAGTACTAGTGTAAATCTGCTGTCCACAATTTCTTTGCAATGAGAATAAGAATAAAAGAATAAGAATAAAAGTATAAGAAATGCAGGCAGGTGAAAAAGCCAGCATAAGTCCATTTGAGATCCATTCAAGCCACCCAAAAATGCTTATGATCCCAATGCAGAGTAGTCCTGTTACAAATGCAGGAGAAAGAAATATAGAGTATTGTTCATATGGTTACTCAGTTCTCTGTGGTTACAGAGCATTAACACAATACTGACTGAACACCATTAATGCACCAGTGCATGGTGGGGAGATCCACTATGGGTACTCGTTCTACATATTGAATAACTGTGAGGTCTGCTGTGAGAAGTATTTGCAGGTAAAATAAATAAGTATTAGGCAGATACAAGTACTGCCCAAAATTGTGATGTCTAAATGTGAGGGTGCAATATTTTACATAAGATAAGTTCCTTTATTTCAGAGTTATATCTGACTTACAGCTGCTTCTGTGCTGAGCTGATGGTGACTGGCAGCAAATGGAAATGGCAGTGTGAGATAGGAGGCCAACAGACTTATACTCTTTTTGCTCAGCAACACTACAGGGGACACCTCATGAGGCTGATGTAGAAGGTCATGGTAAGCAGTTGCAAAATGTTAATGACTAGAAGAAAGCATAATTCCAGACTGAAAGGTTAGAGAGAACCTTTTATAGGTTCTTTCTAACAGAGAGACCAGAGGGGGGCTTCTAATCTGAGCTTCTTTTGCTTCCTGAATGGGCAAGAGGAGAAAGGAAGAAACTGATAGTAATAGTAATATAAGACAATAGTAATATAAGACAAATAGTAATATAAGACAACATGGAGTTGTCTTTGACAATTGTCTGTTGAAAACATTTCCCCTGTTGTTTTTTTCATGATTGTTTGTGTTCTATAGTTTAACACTAAGGCCATCAGGACAACCTGTAACTACTGTATGGGCTAACAAGGAAGAAAGGGAATGACATTGTCTACATTGTCCCCTGTTATAGGCAGATGCCTGTTACAAATACCTGACCATAACAAAGAATACATTGCAATTCATCTTTCCTTAACCCACATCATCCCTTTACATCCTAATGCAACCCTCAACTTTCTCTGAGCACACTCATGGTGTCTTTGCACACTCAATACAAGCAAGAAGTTTGCTGGCTGACAACTATTTAGTCATTAGAGATGGGCGAACCAGAGCAACTAAAACAGTGTTGACATTAAAAGAAATAAAACCAAAACTTATTTCTGTGCAGTGAAAAAAAAAAAAAAAAATCAGCTCAATTCAGAGGACAGAAAGAGAAATAGGAAATACCTAGGGAAATATTGAATGAAAGGAAATATTGAATGGAAGAACTACTTTCCAAGTCTTTTAACATAGGGTGGCATTGGAAATATTACACTGAGAAGAAAATGTATCAAAACTGATAAAAATGTTGGCTTTTTAATAGACTTTTTGATATCCAGAAGTAATCATAAACCTTATTAATATTTAAAATATGACCTATGAAATGTCATAGATTAGGGCATGGTTTTGCCCATTCTACCCCCCCTCCCCCCCCCCCCCCTTGCCTAAATTGCATTTTAATGAAATTCTAACCTGACTGTCTACATTTTCCATAAGGATGTTAATCATGAGGTCCAAAATCACAAGAGAGTTGGGATTCTGAACATAGAATCTGATTTTGGGCAGTGTCCATTTGCTTCAGCCTATGTTGAGGACTTGTTTTTATTAAATAGCAATGTAAAGTGGGGTTCATCATTCAGTATCCATCATTCATCATTGCTTTACTCAGCAAGTTGGTTGTGACCAGGCTGTTTCTTCTTTTACACACACAAAAAAAATCTAATACACGATCCCCCACCTTCTTGATTATTCTGTTATATCCAGACTTTTCTATCTTATCTTTTTACCTGTTGTCTTTAAAAGATTAAAGACTGCTCGTGACTTTTAGACCTTTAAATGCTAATTAGCAGGATATCAGAAATCCTAAATTTAACTTCCTGCTCCAAAGCCTAATACTAGTGTTAATGTCTTTTTCATATAGCGTTTACAAACAGGTCTTGGACCAGAGCATGTGATCCAGAGAACCACACCAAAAGAAGCTTTCAACCACTATATCACAGTCATATTATTTATCTTATCAAGATAAATGTCCCTGATAATTTTGTCCCTGATAATTTTGGCTTCTTTTCTGGTACAGTGTCACTAGACAGGTGGGGAAATTTTCTTCATCGGCTGCTTTTGTCCTGCTAAGAGAAGTATGGTTTCAGCCACAGCCCTTTCTTTAGCTGTTGTTGAAATCTGGGTTCTTGACAGCTTTGCATAATAACTGCATTTTTTTGTGGCATTGATACCTTGTGGGATTTTACCTTGTGTCTCAGAATCATAAATATCCTCATGGGGAAATAGAATCTTTCCCTTTTTTAAGCAAAAAAAAAAAAAAAATATATATATATATATATATTTTTCCTTCTATAGGCTGCTTTTAAAATAAGGACTTTGATACACTTCAAGCAGACTTTTCCTTTTCCAGTGGTTTTCATGAAGCGATCACCATTAATACCACCTGAGGACTAGTCTCCTGTAAGTCAAGCAAAATAGTCTGTTTTCCGGTGGAAAAGTGATGGTGGTGTAGGCCTTCAGACTTGCAATTATTTTTTTTTGTTTTTCTTTTCTTTTCAGTTTAAGTGCACATCATATCATAGGCCTGCTGTTACTGCATTTCAATAGCATGCAAGTCAATGAAATCATATGCAGCACCTCTCCCACTCAGCTTGCAAGTAAACTTTTCCCCCTGCCTTTCTCTTTTTAGCTTAAAGCTTATATATGGATGTGGACTAAAACAGAAATTAGTGAGATCATATTGCTGCTGAGAAGCAACAAAAACAAGAACAACATTTACCTCTTAAAAGCAGATGTTAAAAAGTGGTGTTTAAAGCAAAGAGTTGACATTAATTTTGACTTGAAATAAACAGTGGCTGACTAGAGGAGACCAGATTGATTCTGCTAGTAAATGAGAGGCACATATCTATATAAATATAGATATCTATTTTGAATAGAAGTGTCAGTATATTAATATGCTCAATCACCATTTATGCCAAAGCAACCTGTCATATGATGGAAAACTGCTTGTACTACACAACAAATGAAACCTGCAAGTAGCTTTTATTGTTTTCAGAAGAAGAGTTTGCTCAATGTAGGCATTTTCCAGCAATGAAATATAATCACTGAAGCACTGTAACACCTGCATCATGACAGTGTCCATTATGACCTCTAGATCAGTCCCATCTTCTGAAAACTGAAACAAAATGAAAAAGAACAAAACCAGAAAAGAAACAATGAAAGCTAGAACCTAGAGCTTCTCTATTTCAGTGGACATTTATTGCAATTTGAGTAGCAAATAATTCAGCTACCAAGACCCAGCTACCTTGTGCTCCAGGCTGGAGTCTTTAAACATCAGTGAAAAAGGCTTGATATGCTCTCTTCTCAATTTATCGCCACTCCGTAAGTCGATGGTGTGCTCTATTCGCTTGTTAATTTCCTCAGGCCCAGACTGGACATGCAAAGCTTGTGCAAGATGGTTTGGAAGCAGATTTATTGAATTTCTTGTTAGGGCAGCCAGAGTCTAGGGGAAAGCACATGCAAACAGAATAAACCTGCTGGTCCCCTTGGGTTAAAATGCAATGTTTTAGATCATGTTGCATTGCAAACCATTACAGCATTCCATGCAATTCATTTGATGAAATCTACAGAAGTGTAAAATAATATGTCTGTTCCACTAAACACATACAGTACATTAAGGGGAGTACTTTAAAGTCCAGTTTAAACAGGCTACAAGGTTTGTTGTTGTACTGAATATTAGGAGTACAATCTCCTTTCCAGATTCTGATACATAATCATTAGATTATTAGATACATAGCATGCATAAGGGGAGTTCACACCAAAATCACAACAGGGCATTGAACTCAGTGGTGTGTTTTCACAACTTAGAATGGAAGCTACAGAAACAGAAGACACAAACAAAACACGAGTAACAATGTTTTTTTTGGTCTTAAAGTTACTGGATGTGTGCAGTTAAGGAACAGATCAATTGGGCAGAAGTGAAGAAGGTGCATTTCTGGTTACTTCAGCATGGCTTTTCAGATAATATGCTCTTCTTCACTACTGGTATATTTTAGCCAGTCAAGATTACAGTTAGGCTATATGATTTAATGTAACTGTAATTCATATTATTTAATATATATATATTATCTCAATTGCTTTATTCCTTTGATATTTCACTGATATAAAAAAAAAAAAAAAAAGAAAAAAGTCTCTTGCACGGCTTTGCAAATGAAAGTTAGTGGAGGTAGTACAAAGGATGTTTCACCTTCAGGAAAGAAGTAGAGTTTGCTTTCATAAAAATAACTCAAACCAGAGTTGGTACCATTTTGTGACACAAACTACAGGGAAGGTGCAGGCTGAATGGGAAAATAAACTCTACTACCTTTGATATTCCCAAGTGTTAAGACATGTTAATGAATGGAAAGTATATAAACCTTCATACATCACAGCATAAAATAAAAATTATGGAAAAACATACACTTTTGCTTTAGGAAATGTATCGTATAGCTCCTTGCTGGAAAAGATCCTCTCTATCTCTTACAAGTCACTGTTGCAAAAAGGAAGTTAGGATGGATTTTTCACTGCGTTTCTCTAGAAAGCCAGTTCTTTTGGATCACAGGATTATGTATAGATAATGAGATAGGGAGGTTTCCCTCATTCTTATTCAAAGTATAGTGAACAGTTAACTTTTAATGAAACTTGGAGATCACATTAAAACACAAGTAAGGGTCTTGCTGTCAAACACTAAGGGTACTTGCTGTCAAACATTAATTTACAGATCTCTTTGTAGTCCTAAAATAAAGTCCAGGGACTCCATAGTCATGGATAATGTCTAGTTTTCTCATATTCCATTTTTTAAGAGTCCAGTATATAGGCAGAAAATGATATCAGGACTGAAATCATCTGCCTATTGAAGTGAAAAATAATCTTCTTGCTTGCTTTAGTAGAAGAAAGGCTTCAATCATAAATGTTTGGCAAGTCTCTCTACTCCAGTTTCCCCATCATCCCTCCAGAAAACCAGTATCATCATGATTTTGGGGAAAAAAATCAAGGCAACGGATACTAAAGTTTCTCTTTTCATAATAATATTTCAGATATGCCTTAAACCATATCTTAATTAACTTGATAATCAAGTTAATAGCTCCAAGATTGGAGCAAAAACCCAGGGAAACAATCGAGTCAATACTGTATTACTACACATTAAAGCACTACTTAATCTAGCTATTCTTATCTCTTTTAAACTGGGTAAGTTATTTTAAAGTAAGGATTTTTGTTTGTTTGTTTGTTTGTTTGTTTGTTTTTTATATATTTTTAAACTGGGCAGGAAAGTTATTATCAGTTTCTGGGGATGAAATCTCAAAAGAGGATCTGAAATCACTCTTAAAGGACAAGATCATAAAAAAATGGTGTTGTGTGCATTAATTCCTGAGAACTCATATTACTATATCTGCATTGGAAATGAGGGTGGTCCCTATTGTTTTAGCTGGGTATTGTGTTTTATTTACATAAAGGGGATGTTTTCAGTGAATAATTCACTCTTAAGTGAATATTTTTTCTTCAAATTATCTTTTTAAATTTGATTAATATGAAGAACAGTTTTCTTGCTGAATGTATGAGCTGGTTTACGATTTGTAGCAGATGAACATGCCATAATGTCAAGAGCATGGCAACAGTCAGTAGTATTGGTGCAAAATTGACTCTGAATTTGTATTTATTTTCAGAGGAAAATAAGAAAATTCATATTTGAGTTTAGTAGAGCATCTCCCTTATACCCATACACGCACTTAAGAAAAATGCTTTCCAGTAATTAGTAATAACAATAAAGCAAAATATCATGCAAATTATTGGCCAAGAATATCTTCTAACCATACTTTGTCTCTGCAGCCCCATCTTCATTCCGTATTTTTAAGACTCTGCTTTCCCTAAGTAAAGAAATATTAGTTCTCCTTGCTACCTCTTCTACACTTTTATGAACAGCTTTGTGGATAATAGCTGTGAATCCTACAATAGTCTTTTGAGCCTTCCTGTTGTTGATGATAACCATTCATTGTACAAAAAATATACAGATTTTTTTAGGCACCCACCCCCCCCCGCCAAACCTGAATCTGAGTATAAACAATAGAATGAATTAAAACCAAACATATTTAATAAATCCACTCATCCTGTCTTGAGAAAGAAGGGAAATTTATAGCCAGTGACTTTTATAAAGCTCTAGGTAAGCTTTACATTATTATTGTTGTTACTATTATTATTATTATTATCATTATTATTATTATTTATTCATATATCAAACACCAAATCTTAGAGATAAATAGGGAAATACAAGCTCAAATATTTAGAGAGACAGGGGACAGGTAGGGGGCAGTTCAGGAGGAAGACAATTAAGTGAAGATGCCTAGGTGTTTGGTGTCTAAACTTCTATTACTAACAATATATACCCTGGATACTTTCAGTTGCCCTGTTAATTGCAGTAATTAGCTGAGATGTCCTAGGTTATCCCAGAAAGCAATCTAGAGCTAGGAGATGTGACACAGGACCTACAGCAGTCCCATGCACTGTTGGTATGGGTAGGAACCAGCTGAAGTGTGCTAGGGTATCTCAAACTGCAATAGATAGTCACAGTTAAGAAGCTGTATGAAGATCTTACTCCACAGGGTGAAGCCTAGAGAACTGTTCAGATAATACACTAGTTGGGACATTATATTGTTTCAGCTTGGGTGATTAGCAGTATACAAGACATCACTGTCTCTTGCCTGGTTTTAGCAGATAGTCCAGATGATCACAGATTTTTTTATAAGTCCCTTGTATTATTTATCACATCCATGTATGTGGATGGCATCCTGGAGTACCTCAAAGAACACTAAACCCTTACAGTTAGGAATCTAACTAAAGATTAACTAAACTCTATGGGATATTGACACCTAGGACAGTCAGTAGGCAAAAATGCAGGTGCCTTGGTTTGAACTGAATTATATCCTTGGAATTCTTTATGTTTTTCTTTTCTTTATTGCTGTTTTCCTTTCCTTTCCTTTCCTTTCCTTTCCTTTCCTTTCCTTTCCTTTCCTTTCCTTTCCTTTCCTTTCCTTTCCTTTCCTTTCCTTTCCTTTCCTTTCCTTTCCTTTCCTTTCCTTTCCTTTCCTTTCCTTTCCTTTCCTTTCCTTTCCTTTCCTTTCCTTTCCTTTCCTTTCCTTTCCTTTCCTTTCCTTTCCTTTCCTTTCCTCCTTCCTTCTTGCCTTCCTTTTTTCCTGCCTTCCTTTTTTTTTTTTTTTTTTTTTTTTTTATAACTGCTAAGTCATTGTAGCCATTACTAAGATGTGTAGATATGCTTACTAAAACACAGACATTTTAATTTACTTTTGTTTAATTCACATCATTACAGTCCCATTAGGTGCCTCTAATACCACATCTAATCACCATATTTTGGAAGGCCCTCTAGAAGGCCCAAAGAAGAAATCCAGCTCTGTTCTCCTAACATAAAATAACTTCTGTCTGGCCTTTTCTTCTTTAGAAAAGAAACCCAGACACCTGTTTCAATAACAGAAAGCTCCTTCCATATTAGGCATGGTCTGAATTTGCAAACGGACACTTGCATCCTTGGCTTACCTCACAACCATAGCTAAGGCACATAGTTGTAACAGCACCATAGATCCTCACATCTTTTATTAATGTCTATGAATGTGTAAATAGTGGTTATTCTGTTCTTCACTCATATCAAGACACTTTGAATTCACTGACTTAGGCTGCCTTCAGGTTACCTCATACAAAGTGAGGCTGGGGTAAAGAATATGCATGAGAGCAAAATGGAGTTTGGGCAAGAGAGCTCACCAGACTGTCTGCCATTTCATATGCTTCTCAACATACCTACAGCTAAAACTAAGCTAAACGTGAGAAGTTACTCAAATTTTTAAAAACTTATATAAGGTAAAGAAATCTTTTAAGTGTTACTGGCAAATATTCAAATGTATGGAGTGACATTGTTAGGTTGCTGTTACTTGGATTCTCGGCATCTGTTGCTATCAGTGCCTTTTAGGCTGCATAATTATAGTTATTAAACAGTTATCCCATCCAAGGCTGACAAGCCTCTGGAAAAAAACTACTATATCCTAATATGATTTAAATTTATCTGAATCTCGAGCTGAAATGCATTATTTGTGAGCAGTAATGACTATTCTCTCAACGTTAAATTTAAAAATTACATAATTTAATCACACCTGAAATAGTAGGGTTTTTTTAAAGCTAATGTCCACCCAAAAGCTTATTGTAAATCTGTGTAATATAAAATTCTAATTGATTCCAGTAAAAAATCAGTTTGTTCTGTTCTATTCTATTCTATTCTTAAAAAAATAGCAAAAAACAATTCTAGATATGGATCATTTGTTGCCATAAGACAAACATCTTTGTAAGACAACAGTTTAGCTATGCTTATTTCAATGATTTTCATGAACTTTTTACTAGTTCATTAAGTAAGAGTTTTTTCAATAATAGAATAGAAAGAAATAACCTATTTTATTCTTTTTTTTTTTTTTTTTTTTTTTTTTTTGTTAGTATCTGGGTCAGATTTAGCTGAAAAAATTATCAGTGAAATGATAGCCTATTCTACAAAGATTTTTTGGGGACTAGAGAAATGGTCTTAAAGTGAAAGGAGAAAGAGAGAGACATCAGAAGATAGGTACAGCAGCATGCATTCATACCTCTGTTCCTAATGAAATGAGAAACTAGAGGGAACTCAACAAAATACAGAGAATACTAAAAGGCAGTGTACATACAGATACATGGATGTACAGAATATAAATAAAGCAGGTGTTTTATATCACAGAGAACTTCAATACACTTTGAAGAGATGAAGACAGCACTATGGACTGATCGATTGTGAAGGCTTATCACTTCAGACCAGATTTGCAAGAAGCAGAAGACAGTTGACAGAAAGACCTGCACACAATGCTTGAAGTTCAACAGACAGTGAAGACAAGTAGGACTAAGGATGTGCAGCAGAAGAAAGGATATATCATGTCATTACCGATCACTCAGGAAAAATGTAATATAAATGTAGTCAACCTTGTTTCATAAAGACCCATTAATCTTTCAAATGTAGTGAAAACAGGTGTCTGAGGGCATTTTAACCTTTCCAGCTTCAATTCCTCTAAGTAAGCAGACCTCACAAGCAATTTTTATGACTGTATAAGAATTGCTGGTTCCTAAGGTGCTAGCAGTTAGTGTTGTAATACTTTTGGAAAAGGTCTGATTGGGAACAGTTTTCATTTTTTCATATTTCTATCAAACTAATCATGACTTTAGGCTCTAACTCACTTGTGATTGAACCTTATTTATGTTTTAGAATCAGCCTTTCATTTTTATTTTTTTTATTTTTTTAAGGAAGGGAAGGGAAGGGAAGGGAAGGGAAGGGAAGGGAAGGGAAGGGAAGGGAAGGGAAGGGAAGGGAAGGGAAGGGAAGGGAAGGGAAGGGAAGGGAAGGGAAGGGAAGGGAAGGGAAGGGAAGGGAAGGGAAGGGAAGGGAAGGGAAGGGAAGGAAGGACAAAATGTTTTAGCAAGGTGTTTTTACTTATTTATTTATTTATTTTAGGTAGATCTGTTTTCTTTCCTTTACTTATCAATAACTTACACTGTGTTGTTTCCTCTGTCAGAATGTCCACTCACATATTCTTTCACTTTGATGGCAGTACAGTGATGATGTGCAGTGATATTCATACTCTGACTAAAATGTCTCAGCTAGTTTGGTTACATTAGATTAACTTTTATTTTACTTCTCTAAGGACTGATTCAATTAAAACTAAGTTGTAGTTTTATACAGTATTACTATAGTATTACATTTCAGTTGGAGAAAAAAGAAAAAAAAAAAAAAAAAAGAAGAAAGAAAATACCTGTGCTCCTGGAATTTCCCCAGTTTACGCATATGGTTTATTTTTGCCCTGAAACAATTTGTTTAATCATCTGCTCTTACAGTATATGTTAGAGAAAAGGTTAAAGATGAATTTGTTTTCTCTGAGGCTTCCATTATTTAAACGCACTCAAGCATGCATTCATACTCGATGATATTAAAGGAAGTTTGACTTACATTCTGTTTTCCTACTATGTTATCAAATGGAAGTTCAGGGCTCCATGATCCTTCAGTAAATGTTGCCCCACTGTTTCTCCTGTCGGAGGAGCTGACAGCCTCTTTCACAATATCTTCAGGCAAAGTCAACAGACTCTCCTCAGGCTGTTTAATTAAATACGTCTCAATGTTATGTTTCCTCAAGAATTCATTGCGTTCTTTGCCATGCCCTTCTTCAACTTTATAATCCCCATTGAGGCAGTCCAGAGTGGCCTTGGAGATGTGGATTCTCCTGTATAAGTGAAATAAGTAGTAGCAAATACCAATTGTGCTCTAGTATAAATAGGTAACAAGGAGTTTTATGGGCTCTGCACAATTTTTATATGATAGATAAATAAAAGTGTTACAGTTGTATATGGTGATTTCTATAAAGAAAATAAAACAATGTATTCAACAAACATGATGATTTGGGGATAAATACTGTCAAAGCACATTCTCATCAATATGATCTCATGAATACACAAAATCTTGTCACAGGAAAAACAATTTGATATTAATATGTGATGCCTTTGTTCACAGTAATAGTTTAAAGAGAGATCTTCCTTAGTGAAATATTATTCAAAATGAATCAAAATTACCACTTCGTGTAGATATGGTCAGAGGAAAATAAATGGTATGTATTAGAGCAGCTTGTGTGAAAGTGCTTTAATTTTCTTCAGTTAGTTGAGGTAGCTTAGACTATTTAAATTAGCAGTCTGATTGTATCTGAAGTGAATTAGGGAATAATTATGCAAACTGATCATGTACTGGACAGGTGGGGTGATAATTTCTGGTAAGACTAAGTGGTGAGTTAAAAGCTTTTTCAAAAGTGAATCTAATGAATCCAAGAGATGACATATGAACAGCTTAACTTTTGCAAAAATATAATATGTCTTTGGATGTCTTAAAACAAAACTGGGGGGTGTTTGATGTTGATTTTCTTCATCATAGTTATGATTACTTGAGAAGGTCAGAAATAAGTTAAATTAAAAAAAAAAAAAAAAGCTCTTATTTCTAGTTTTAAGAAATCTTCAACCACCTATATGTTTGATAATTTGAAGACACCACTGAAACATGTGGTTTGCATGGTTATTATATTATATTGCATGGTTAGCCATGCAATACTTTACAAAACAACATCATAAATGCAACATGAGGAGATATTCATTAGATATTTAGCTAACTGAAAAATAAATGTACTGTCTCTTTACTTTAAAACTGTCTAATTTTTTAAACTTTGGATTCATAGCACTTTTTGAAAGTTAGGCTTGCAGACAGATTTCTAAAATTCAGAGTCAGCTAAAATTCATCATTTCTTGATGGCATGTGCTGAGGCATTTTTCTCAGGCACTGCAAATTGGTTGGCTTGACTGAAGAAAATGGTACTAGCACATCCCCTGGGAACTTTTTTTTCTGGAACTACAAAGAATGCCTCTATACAACTATAAGAACAAAATATTACTGGATTGAAAAGTTTCTAAACACCTGTATAAGGTGCAGGTATTTCTAGAAGAATCAATTGCCGATTGTCTTTAATCATAGTGAAAAACCCAGGAGTATCACAACCTGGCACAAACTGGGTCTATATGGAATATTAAACATCAGTCTATTATTAAAAGATCAAAAAATTGTAGCTCAGCCATTTTTTAACTTGTCTCAGCTTCTCACTGAAGTCAATATAAGTCCTGTACAACTTTCAGTATCTGAAGTCATGCTGTTATGAAGTTCACAGAAATTAGTACACTTGTAATCAAATCTCAGTAAAACTGACAGAAAAAAAAAAAAAAAAAAAAAAAAGACTCTTAAATATCTCAAATATAAGCAAATTTTGTCCTGGACTTTAAAACCAGATTATATATCTTTGAAAGATAATGCATTTCCTAGCTCTTACAATAGGCTAAATCGATTGAAGTAAACTACTAATTAAAAAAAAAAAAGGGAGGGAGGAGAGGGGTGAAAAAGAAAATGATACATTAGTTGCCAGGGTGACTATCTTTGTGCTGAGTTTCAACCTAATATAATTTCATAAGATTGTATTATGAAGTCCTGAAATATGGATTTTATAATGGAAATGATAACAGCTTTAACTAGAGTATGGAACTGGCTATTGATGTAATACCCTTTAGGGACCAAATACTAATAAAGAGTTGGTAGATTAAAAATACTTTGGGTTTCACCTTTTCCACAGCTTACTTAAAAACAAAACAAAACAAAACAAAACAAAACAAAACCAGTAAAATAAAATAAAATAAAATAAAATAAAATAAATGTAGAATGGAGAGTCCCCTAATTTCATACAAATACAGTAAATTGTGAAACTGAGCACCAAAGCCAAAAAGTATCATCTATCCTACTGTTGAAAATGTATCGGACCTAAAGTTTTAAAAAATACCTGTCAATGATGCATCCTGGAAAATTAATTATTAGCTAAGTTTTATGCCGATTCAATACAAAAGATTAATACCTAGATGTACCAGGAGAAGAAAATTAGAAGATGGGAAACTGGAAAAAGAATTTTCTTAAATAACAATGTACAATCTTATACAGGGAGAAGTAAGGAGAGGCTGAAGTGACCTTAACTGCTCTACTCTGTGCACCAGGAAATCAGACATCAGTCAGTAAATCACTGCTTTGAGAGACTTAGCAAACTGCTGTCACGTATAGGTTTTGTTCTGTTAGCAAACGGATATGCAAGAGTGGAAATTACTTTGTTCCAATAGACTGCAACTTAGTTGGTCATTTTATTGACACCAGCAAGGTGGTGCATTCTCTGGGTTATTCATTAATAGCTGTATTTCTTGTATGAATTAACAGCAATAGACTACACTTTTTGCTGGCATGCATAATGAAAGGTAGATAATTGTTTTGCTCATGTTAACAAAGCAACATATGACCTTTCTTAGTCATCTGGAGCTCTCATGGAATAAGCATCAGGGTTTATATTTTATCTTTTTTTTTTTTTTTTTTTTTTTTCTTTTAGCCTGTAGTTTTTTACACTGATGACATATACAGAGCATAAACTTGTTTTCAGAGCATTAATCATTTCATTTTCTGCTGAATTTAATAATATACCTTAGCCTAGAGGTCTACTATGGGAAACAGTGGATGAAGCCCACATTTGCAAATACTGTGTAAACCAAATAACTTTGTAATTTCCTTGGAACTTGACAGCTCTTACAGATACTGATGTATATGTAGGGAGCATAGCACATGACTCAGATTTGATGGCTTAAAACCTCTCTCACTCAAGATGACAGAATCACTTAGAGTCTTTCTACATAAAAATCTCCATGGCTATTACTTCCATTTTCCATTGCCACTAGTCACTTCATTGTTTGGGATTTTTATCTATATGTTTCATCAATGGAAGAGGGAATTGAAAGTGTATAGAGGATTCCTGCAACCACTACTATTGCTTCAAATTTAGGATCTGCAATTTCCAAACTGCAGTGAGATATAGTTCATGTCAGGCAAAAACAATATTTTATCCTCCAGGTGAATTAGCCACCACAGATGAAAAACTAAGCAGGTGGATGGAAAGTCTTGTATTTTCACATACCTAAATGGCTGTGCATAAAGGGGCATCCTTGTGGGTCCCTTCCAACTTGGGATATTCTATGATTCTATTAACCTGTCATCCATAACTTCTTGCCATATCAACATATGAAGACATAACTCTTCCCATACTTTGTGCATTATAAAATAAAAAATTACATTACTGTGCCTCACAGCAGCAGAATGAAGACTGGAGAAACTCAGGGATGGTCGACACCTAATTGGTAAATTTGGCCTATCTCCATGTACCAGATCTGAATACAACCATTGACCATCTGCATGAAATCTTAGCTGAAAAAGGAAAAGAAATATTTTTGTCTTTTCCCAAACCCCTGCAAGCGGACCATTTCTATGTTTTTTTTTTTTTTTTTTTTTTTTTTTTTCTGCTTTACAAATACTTTCCAATCACAAAATAGGAAAAAAAAGAAAAAGAAAAAAATAAATAAATAAACAAAGAAACCCAAGAAGTCATAGTTGATGGAATAATGGAAAGACAATCTATTGGAATGGTGCATAGTGTATGGTGTTGACAATGTTTTCTGACTGTGGGAAATACGTGTTGCCTTACCCAGGAATTCCACCAGACTCAAGTTTGTTTGCAATATCCACATCCCATGACCAGACATCAAACTGCCACTTTCGCAGGCCCAGCACTCCACACAGAACTGATCCTGAATGTATCCCTATTCTCATGTCAATGTCATGCTTTGTTCTTGACCTAACGTATCTGTTAAACAAAACAAAAACAACAAAAAACAGACTCGTGAAAGTATAAGCCATATTTTTCATATCTTTTAGAAAAGAATGCAATGTAAAATGCAATATCAATTTATTATAAACAACCAATTAGTCTGCAAAATGAAGAGCTATTTTTTCTAGGTAGCAAAGTACGGGTAGTGATAAAATGACTGTAAAAGCCAGATTATCATTAAGTGCTTAATTGCATGCATGGTTCAGTGGCACACATATTACTCCTATCAGACAGAAAGGGAAAGATAGGGAGAGAAAAACATGCCTGAATGAAAGGATTTGTTGAACTCATTGAGTCCATTAGTTTAGAATTATAAAAGAACAACCAACAACATGAAAAAACTACTATAATCAAATCTGTATATAGTTCTGTATTCTATTATATTTTTGAATAATTTTCAAAAATTTTTTTTTTGACTAAAACTTTCTACAGTTACTCTTTGTCCAAAGGTGAATTATTTGCAGTATATTTGGCCAGAATATTATTTGCTTTGTTATGATAATGATGTGACTCAAAAATAAGTTGTTTCGATTCAATGTGATGGTAAAGACCGTTTCACTGCTCAAAAATAGACACAGAGAAACATATTTGTCAACAGCCTCAGAAGAGGGATTTTGTCCCAACATTGTTTTCAATTAATATATCTATGGGCTATAAGGGGAATTTCATTGTGTTAAAACAATATCTTCCTTTTCTGATACGAGAAAACACATATCATTCACAGCTACAGCCACTTCAGAAGTACCTTAAACCTAGGACTGCTTCTTCCAAGTTTGTATTGGGATAGTCCAGCACATCACCGTAAGAAACTCACAACTAAGATGATAGAACCATTGGGGTGACAAAGAGAAAAATTTTCCAGTCCTACCTGAGTGACAAGAACTATTTGCACAGAAAATACTCTTAGAAGTAGTGCTTATTAATATTTGAATAGCTTGTTCAGGATCAGAAAAGCATGTTACTGTTGGTCTACAAACAAGACACCTATTTCTCTGTAAAGAGTCCCAGTTCTACAGTCACTGAAGTCAATATCAGGGCAGCCAGATGACACAACAGAGAAGGTAAAGAATAAACAGCTCTGTTTCATAACTCTGGAGCTAACTACCATTGCTTCAGATGCCTCAGTCATGACCTTGACAGACCTTATCTAGAGAAGAAAATTGCATACTGAATTCAATACTTGGACTCTCGTTACTGCAACAGGGGGACCAATTCAGTGTGTGAAACAAATAATGAAATAACAGTTTCAAAATGGAGAGAAATCAGTCACACAAAAATATGAGGAATTGAAAATAAGCAATTAATCTTTATTTCCCTTTCCTGCATAATCCAAAACCTTGGAGAAAAACATGCCTATGATGTCCCAGTGCAGCTATTTTTCTACTAGAGAATACCTTTTCATCATATCAGGAAGCTAACATATTTCAGTTATTTAAAGAAACAGATAAACAGATTTACACAAAGTTAATCAGCTAATAGTTAATAAGCTAATAAAAAGAACAAGCTTTGGGAGGGAATTTATCCATGTTTAGATAGTCTGTGTGTATAGTTTTCATCTACAAATTTCTTTGTTTTGCGGTCAAGAAGGCTTGAAATATGAAAATTTAACACATAATGACCTGACTCTGTAAGACAGGACTTGACAACAAATCTTCCACATTGAAGAAGTGTCTTAAGTATTATGAGAACAATTAAGAGAATTAAGAACACTGTAATTTATAATGTGTTATGAAGAATTTTTATAGATATAATACAAAAATATCTAAACTAACACTCATAACTGTCAGAGGTATTATCACACAATATAATATCCCCACGCAAATAATCTCCAAAAATATATCCCCCCCCAAAATCCCCCCAAAATAATCCCCACACAATAGTTTCCCCAGTCTGCTTTTTTTTTTTTTTTTTTTTTTTTTTTTTTTTTAGGCTAATAAATAGGCTAGGCTAGTAGTGTGTATATATATGTATATTCTCTCTCTCCATATATATATACTCTCTATTAGACTGTTAAATTTTAAATACAACAATTCTTAATTACTAGTAAATAATGTCATTTAACTTTAAATAATGTAAATTATAGCCCTATATCTGTACATTGTATGGGAATTAACGCACACATCTCATTGGGGAGGCCTGGTATAAACAATGGTGCAACTGAGTAATACATCCCTCTGTTTCCTGAATGTTCATTGACAGTTGCTGGATTTTAATTTTTCCTTTGTCATAAATATGCAATGATGTCCTGAGAAAACTTCAATCAGGCACACAGGACTTTTGCATTAGTTCAAAGCTTCATGTAGCTCTGCTGTCCATGCTACCTTTTGCATGACACTGCAGAGTCTATGTAAGGCCCTATCCCCTCTTGTCTCATCTGTTGTCTTTCACAGTTTACCAGCAACTTTTCCATGTGCACTGCCAAGGTGATATTTGATCTCAACACTTCACCTGTTGTCCGTGGGGATTTGGCCACCTGCCTGCATCCTTTGACTGAGGGCTGTTTTGTGTTTCTGTCAGCTCTGGCATTGGTGCACCTGCAGGGCCCTATTGTCACATCCTTCTCTTACTTGCCCTTCACAGCAATAAGTTCTTACATTGATAGGTAGGAAACTAATTGCATAAAGGGACCTGTCTGAATTGAGCCACAGGCAGTCAGATATATTTAAACAGACTGTCCAGAACATGAATCAAACCATGATGGAGATTTGATCCTGCTTCTATTGCTTTGCTATTTGCAACACAAGACCAAGAACAGAGCTGTTGGGAACATTTGTGGAGATGCTATATTTCCTCAAACTTTTGATGTAAGTTTTTAACCTAAATAAAGAAGAAATAGTCATGGTTGAAAGGTGAGGTGATTGCTTAGTATGTAAAAAGACACTTTTTTTTTCTGAATTACATAGAGAAGGGGACTTCACCTGAGTTGTCTCCATAGCCAAATCCAACACCCTAATAGCCAGACTGCCACTTTGCAGAGTCTTGTTTATACACTGCTATAGGACAAAAGCAGTTAAATACTTTGAGACTACAAAACTTGGATCATGATACTCAGTAGAGTTAGTTCTCATTTATTTTGAAAAAAAAAACAAACACCTCATCATAAATAATACTACATACCAGATAATGAAATAAAGGGTGTTCTCTTTGCATATGTTCATGTTCCACATCTTCTAGATCTTCTGACTATTAAATTTATTCAAATATGAATTAAAAGTTTTTTTAAAGTTTTTGCTTCAACTGTTTAAAAGGTTTTCTGCAAATATTTTCAAAAGGCCCACACAGTAAGCTGAATTATTGATGCTCTACAAAACAGCCCAGCTTACCTCACAAGCTATGAGATATCTTATTCAGGACAATGAAATTGTGACTGATGCTATTCATGCCATATCTCATTTCAGTCAAGTTGGTGATGAAAAATTCATTGATTTTAACTAGATCTTGGCATATCTGTCTGGTCAGCATTGTTTGATGGATATTAGATTTTTTACTTTATTTTATATATATTTTTGGTGCTACTAATCTGAGGCTTTCCTATCTGTATATAGAAGGTAAGTCAAAAGTGACAGATCTACTTTTCAAGCTTTTCTGAGGCTGCTAGAAAACAGAATTCCCTGGAACTCATGCCTTTCAGGTTCAAACAGTGGCACACCATCCACATCTGTACTAATCAGTGTAACTGTGCAATGCTCTGTCTACCAACTGAGATATTTAAAACAGCCCCGGCATGTTTTCTTCCTGGCTGACTAGCTCTCCTGCAGGTTCAGGAGTTTGTGTGTGATATCTGTCAAGACATAGGCATTGCTGTCTTAATGCACTTTTAACAGGAATAGGAAGACTGTGCTTTCTAAACTAAACAAGGGTCATAAGTGACCCTGCTTTAAGAAGAAAGTATGATCAATCTGTCTCCTGTAGTCCTCTCTAAACTGAACTGTCCTCTGATGCTAAGGTTCAATTACATAGAAAAAATTTTGCTTGAACCTAACAGATTTGTGGCATTTTCCTAAAAGAACTCAAATTTTTGGTTCTGAGACAGTAGTATGTGAACTGAGGTGTGATTCTTGGAGCTGTGTCATCCTTGCAAAACAGACATCCATTACATTAAAAAAGCTAGGTAACAGGGTGCACTAAACTAAGGGTTCAAAGAATACAGCTAAAGTATTATGACTCACAGGATATAACACTTTGCAGATGGACTTTCCACAGCACTGAATTTACAATTTAAGGCAGATATTATCCCATGAAGACAGATTAAAAGGGTGGATCTACCTTGGAACTAGTGCTGAATTCCAGTGTTAATAACAACTACTATCTGAAGAAGTTTCATATCATCAGACTTGTCATGAATGTAAATGACTTGCTTTGAGCTCAGACTGATACTATAGCAACATGGACAGAGTTAAACTACTGCCATATTCCTCTTTTTTATGTCTGCCTTCTCTGAGAAAGAACCAAGAAGGACTATAAATTTTATTAGAAATTTGCTTTGTCATTTGAAAATTATGTGATAACAGCTGTATAAATATATACACTCCTATGATAACTTGCCAATATAGTTTTGATTGTATTTGGTAGAACATTCGAAGAAAAGGGGACTCAGAAGTATACAAGCCTATTGGTCATAACACAGTTTGATTAATATGGGCATCCAATAGCAAAAGCAGGGAAAGATATACTGTCCTGATGTTCCGTTCATTAATTGTCAGTGGCTGAAATGGACATGTGAAAGGGATGATGTGATTTGCATCTGAAATGCACTGAACTTGTGAACTGAGAACTTGTGAATATCTTACAAAGCCTCTTTCCACCACCATACAGAAATGAAGGCGTACAATAGCTTTTGGCTTTGTGAAACATTGTTCTGTTTTCTGTGAATCAGAGCTAGCTCCAACACAGATTGAGCTTTGTATATTATACAAGAAAAATCAGTGGAAAGAATATATTAATGGATTAATTACATAATAATTCATGGATTATGAAAGCAGTTCCTGGCTTCTTCATTGCATAAGTAACTTATTTAGCCCCCATTAATCAGTTTATGATTTTATTTTAATACCCAAAAGATGAAGTTAAAAGCAATTTTTTTTTTTTTTTTTTAATGTAAAGAGCTGAAAACCTAGCAGATCAATCACTGAGATCACCTAAGATAGTCTCTATTTTATTTATTTATTTATTTTATTTATTTATTCTCATGAATTTATATTAATGTTAACAATTTATCAATTTATTATAGACGGTTTCTGGAGTTTAGTCTACATTGTATCCAGGGTCTATTTTTTTCTGTCATAATAATTGCTCTTTCAGCTGGTAATTTAGTGAAAAATAATCCAAGAGAAGAAACCACTCACAACTCATTGATTTACCAAATAAATATATCAGCAAAAAGATTTGCTTGATTTTCCACCATTATGTGGATATTAGAGTTGGATTTACATCATTATATTATGTGAATGAGTCCTTGAGGACTCCTTAAACAGTCTTGGGATTTTAGTGATAAAGATATTTGAGAAGATGGTGGTGAAGAAAACATTTTTTAACCTGGAAGCAGTTCTTGTCACCTACACTGCTACTGAGATCCAAACTGAAGAATCGAAGGTACAGTTGTCCATCCTAATATACTGTGTGACACAGAACAGTACATTTTACCCACTTGTATTTGTTCTTCCATGTTCCAGTAGCTTGTGTCTAATGGAAGTATTTCTTCCAGAAAAAATAAAGTATTGATCTGAAAACACTGAGAGACAGGAAAGCCACCACTTCTTTCAGTAATATTGTTGCCAATCTTTAAATCCAGTGTTTTCTGCACATATTAATGAGCCTCTAGCAAATAACTTATTCCTATTATTATTATTTAATATCATTAATAATATAATCAAAACAGATGTATAACAGTCTATGTAATTCTGTTATTTTAAAGGTACTTCTGCTTCACAAATTATTTGCATGACTTTTTACCTGCAACCTTATAAAAATGCTTAACAAGCTCTTTAAAATGAAGACATAACACCAAGATTCAATATTATCATCTCAGTCTTGACATTATCATACTATCAACTATAATTTCCACTTTGGAAGTGTGCTCTCCTCTTCTTTATAGTTATTTCCTTCAGTTGTCTCAACAACATTTTTCTACTCCTTTCCTGTTTCCCCACCTTCTCCTTTACCTCACTTTTCTGTTGAACTTCCCTTGTCCTCTCATTGTGTTTTACATAATAATTCCTCTTTTAACAGCTCAACTGAAAGAATAGAAAATTGTAATGAACAAGCATAATAATCTCTGACTGGAGCATAATGTGATTTAGAAATTATCTCATTTTAGAATTACTTTTATGTTCTCTTTCTCTTATCTATTTTACATCCATTTTAATGTATTTGAGGAAGAGATTGTTTCAACAAATCTAACCTCATTTTACTGTTAGGTCTTAATGTTGTGCTCCATAATTGACTGTCAGCAAGTAGATATTCCTATCTTGAATTTTATCACATATCCCATCCATAATCCCATCCATCTGGCATTCCAACACAGCTTTTAAACATCACTAACAGGCAATGAAAATGCTGATGACTGCTTTCTTCTTACAGATCTTCCCCTTCTCATATATCAATAGAGATAAAGATAAAATGACTGACTATTTTTAATAGATAAGAGCAATTACAGATTTAGTTCCCCTCAGTGTTATCTCTGACATCCATTTAGCTTGGGTGATAGCTGTGAAAATGAAATATTATCATCTGATGACTAAACATTCCTCTACTATCTTATTTTTACAAAGTGTCAGAATAGACAGGCATTAATATAATATATTTACATTCAGGAAGATTTGCATAGCATGTAAAAAGATGTGAGAACCATCTGAATAAATGGACATAAATGAATCTTCATGAAGATGAAGAGCTTCTTCTATTTATTTTCATTTGCCCTTTCAATTGAATTCTAGGACATTTTGCAGAAGGTTGGGGCTTGCAAGACAGCCAGAGTTAGGATTCTTGGTCATGAACAAATGTGATGGGGCAAAGCTTCCTTGCTTTAGATTAAAAATCAAATTTTGTGGAACATTCCCATGGATCAAAGTAATATTTCAATAGAGCTCAATGGTTAAGAGAGCAAAATATATGACATTTGAAATATCAAGTAAAGCTTTTCTTGTATAAGCTTTGTAATGAGAAACAGTGATGCATAAAACATTACAGGGAAAGCAGTGTTTTAGATTGTTTGGCTGAACCCTGAGCATTTGCAAAGAGAGCAGTGGAGTAGCAAGACTCAAATTTAAAGCCCTTAAGGCTCAAATTTAACATCCTTAAGATCAAGTTGAAAAGCCTCAATTAGCAATGAATAAGCAATTTAGGATATGAGTCATATTAAAACACCTAGAAGTCCCTTGTGAGTCAACCTGTCCAAGCAGATTTGTTTTCCAGTTCGTGTAACTAATTATTTTACATTCTTGTTTAATTTCTTCTGACTGTGTAATCATCAAGAAGACTAAAAGGAAATTTCTGTAGTGGTATCATAAGATGGTGGACTTCTGGGCACTGTCTCACCTGAAGTGAGGTACTGATCCTTGCAACATCATCAACTAGGCATTGGGAACAGGTGTCCTAGGGAGTTGGTGGAGTCACTCTCCCTGGGGGTGTTCAAGGATGTGGTAATTAGTGACATGGTTTAGTGGGTGATACTGGTGGTAGGGGGAAGATTGGACTAGATGATCTTGGAGGTATTTTCCAACCTTAATGATTCTATGATTCTATGAACTACATAGTATCAATGGAGAGAATAGGATCTACAGAAGAAAATATGGTCTGCTTAACTTAGAGATACCTTCTATATTAAATGTAAAAAGAGCTTACTGCTAGAAGAACCAAAAGATCTAGAACTACATGGATTTATCTCATTTTAAGTGCCTAAATCCCAATTTAGCTGGGATCTCATAACATTAATGCTATTTTTATTTATTTTTTTTTTTTTTGGGGGGGTGGGAGTAGTTGTGGGTGGCTCTGTTGCTGTTGTTTTAATATCAAGTTCTTAAGCTACATTAAGTGCTCGAGCTAAAACATAGCTGAGATTTAAGAACTAACACAGAGCTCTGCAAGATAAAAAAGAAACAATGGTTCATGTCATCTTTATCAGTACTCTTTCAGTGTTTAGATGTTTCATGTTAACTTTCTCTGCCTTGCAAGAAGGCTGTGAATTCATCTATATAATATGAACATAATAGTGAAATTCTGAAAGTTTCTTGTATCTTGGGCCATTTCCCAACTATTTTTAACACACCGAATATTTGTTTCATAAAAAACTTCAGATGAAGATTAAATACATTATAATCATAAAAAGTCATTTTTAACAGGTCATAGATCAAATATGCACAGATCAATATAGCAGAAACTCAGTTATTCAAATTTTTTTTTTCATTTTAACTGAGCGAATTCTATCAATTTCAGTACTAATTACCATCAGGACTGATGGTAATTTTAAGTTCTCTCAGACGTAGACTGAAGTATTTGTAATATCCCATAGAAGGATTGGTCCTCCCTGATTACTATATGGCTGCACATTAAGATAAGTAAGATCTTCTGTAATCTGAAAAGAAAACCCATGGGAAAACCTTATCGGATAGCCAGAAATTCAGATACTATGATTATTAAACAAAGAGAAGACAATTCGAACTGAATTAGTCTGGGATGACCAAAGTCCTAATAGGCTTTGGTTTCACAGCTCCTGTAGGATGCACGTATTATTTAAGATATGAAAACTATAGTACTATTTCTGTTGGAGTACGGTCATTGAGACCTGCTTCATAACAGAACACCAGCACTTCAGAGACTTCCACATATATAAGGAAATTCAGAGAAACACAGAAAAGAAAAATGACTTACAATGTGTTCATTGTGGATGGTATTAACAAATGCAACTGATTTAATATGCATCTCCAAATATTTTTAACAATACTTTTTTTCCATCAACGTTTTTTCTCTAATTCATGTTTCACTTTCACTGTGGGGATTCCAGAAGCAAAATATTTATTACTTTGTGCAACATTTAGTCTGTGATAATTGAATCCAGCCTTACAGATCATTGTTGCATAATCATTACTCAGTTACATTTTCCGTTTATTAATTTTTGCCAAATTCTTTCTCTATTAAGATCTCAATAAAGTAGCTGCAGTGCACCCTAACTCTCTAATGTACATAATGAAACACACTCAGATTAAGGGAGGAAGGCAGTCTGGAAAAGAAGCAGACAAAGATAATGCATGGCAAAACATCCACAAGAAGAGGAGAATGTTCAGGATAGGAAACACTGTTTTAGGGAATACAGCAACAGAAGAAGAATTTGGAAAAGGGAATGTCAGAAGAATTGATATAGTGGGAAAAAAAAGACTGAGAAAACCTCTTTTGGAGATGTCCTGGTAAATGACTAGCTGCTGCAGACCATGTAACACGGTAGCTGTGTGTGTTTTGAGAGCAATATGTTTCACAGATCTTAACAGTTCTCACTTTATACTGTTGTCATTTTTATGAGGAGGTTGAGGATGAGCAGATTAAATTGTTTGCTCTAATCCTTTTAATACAATAAAAAACAATTAAAACACTAAATAGACAGTGGTGTCAACACTTTACCTTAGAAACTAGCTTATAGACAAGGTAGCATTTAGCATCTGTTTCCACACATACAGTGCCTTGTATGGATTGAAAAAGTCCTGCTCTTTTCACAGTGATAATCCTGAGATCTCTGATCCACCAAAAGAACTAATTGTCTAGTAATAACATTTTTAGATAGAAAATACAAGACATTGTCAGAACCAATGAAAAAATAAGAAAAAAAATCATATTACCTGATAGTTTTGATCATGCTGAGCCCCATTTCAACGCAGCAGTGTGCATGGTCCTGTCGAGGTTCTGGGAGCCCAGACACACAGTAGTAGCAGTCCCCCAGGATTTTTATTCTCAGACAATGATGTTCCTAGATTAAAATACATTAAAAGAGAAAGAAAAGGTTTGCAGTTGTGTTCTTATAATTTTAAGATGAATTTAAAACTGGTTGGAAATAGTACTGAAAAGTAATGTAATGGATGTTTCCTGTTTGCAATTAGTATTATCTTGATTTTTTTCTATCTTGAAATAAATCACCTTTACTTTTTCAGTAAAAAAAAAAAAAAAAAAAAAAAAAAAAAAGATAACCATTTATGTTTAATGTCAGGCAGGCAGAGGTGGACTTGCTGATGGTGAGAAAGGTCTCAGCATAGTTACACTGGAAGCTATGCCAAAGATTCAGAAACATCAGCTGAGATAATGAATAACACATTTTAGACTATATTCCTCCAGGGCATTCTTTTTGCCCCTTTTTTTTGCACTGGAAATAAGTGAGAGAAACCTCTTTTGTCCTACTGATAATCCCTTTCCACCTGTTTTCCACTGTTGCATTCCCAGCAGCTATAGGAGCTGATCAAGTATCTGCATCACAAAAATATCAAAAGTATCTTGTGTTAGGCTTGTACTGTGGAAAAATGATATTTATTTGGCATCCAGCTGGAAACATCCTTTACCCTAGAAGCAAATATTGAATTTTATTCCTTAAATACTTATTAACTGTATACTTATAGACTGAAAGAACATATTGAGGTGTGATTAGATCATTATTTTAGAAGGTCCTTTTCTAGTAAGTTGCCAAAACTTTTGCAGTTCCCAGACAAGCAGAACAAGTAAGCCCAGAATAAGCTGTAATCATGCCCAAAGTATTCTGCTGGTCTGGTATCCACAGGTGATAATGCTGAAGAACAGGTTCCATAATGATTGGAGGACAGAACTGCAAGTGCATAGGGGCAGGACATACTGCAAGTTGAGTCAGGGATGCATTTTCATGATGGGGAAATCATTGAAATGCAAGATTAACTTTCAGTCAGTAAAGGTTCCAATGAGAGGACATTTAAATGAAGACTGGTCATTACTGGGAAGCAAGATAATTTCTAAATCTGGTTCATTAGATAATAGCAAACTTTTGCATGTGGTGTTTATTTCAGCTTTTTTCTTTTTCTCTCAACCAACCTGTGGTGAAGGCTGCACTAATCAAAGGGGAGCAGTCCCCTTTGCTAGTCCCACTGGGAAAAAGACAACTTTAAGTAGGATACAGGAGCAAACATGAATGCTGACAATGCCTCAGGAACTGAGTAGTGGCCAAATGAATGGGAATCCAAGTTATTATTCAAGATTTTTCCTAGGAAGAATAAAACTTTGTACTGAATCTCAGCCAAGTCTTTCAAAATCCAAAGCGGCAAAAAAGAACTTAAACACTTACAATCATAGAATCACAGAATATCCCAAGTTGAAAGGGATCCATAATGATCATCGAGTCTTTTATTGTCCTCCTTTGCACACTTTTTAATAGTTTTTTATCCTTCTTACATTATAGCACTCAAAACTGTACACAGTAGCCAGGTGGGGCCACACTTACATAAAGCATGATTTCATACCCCAATTTTTTGCACCTAAAAGCTTTCACCCAAAATCTTTGTACCCAAAACTTTTGCTGAAGTCAGCTGAAGCATAACACTTACCCGTGAAGGTAAAATTTGCTGTGGTCACAGGGACAAAGTAAACTGATTCACCCTGAAATCTCCTTAAACCATCAGTAGGAGCTGACTGTGTCTGAAGCCTTGGCTTCATCTTCAGCTACTACTATCACTGGCTCTAAGAGTGCAATATCTAGATGACAAAGTTTCATTAAGAAATTTAAAACTATAGTCAGGCTTCTAAAATGACAAATTTCACATGTAACTCTTCTTTCCTTGTTTCTTTCTCTTCAGTCCCTCTGCAGACCCACACAAATGAGCAATGAGTACGTTTCATAGGCTTGCAACTGAAATTTCACATCCTAAAATCCACTGAAACATTCAGTTTCATATATTTTCTGCTCAATGGAAAGAACAAGAGATTTAACTTTACAGCAATTTCCATCTAAATTTTTGTTTATACAGTAAAACTATGAAACACTACAGCTAATCAATTAGTAATGAGCACTCAATGACACAAATCAGTGCAAGTTAAACTGTCAGAGTCCCTCTTCAAACTTTCCAGTGCTCCCTACTTAGAAAAACGGCAGATATAAAGATATAATAAAACAGAGATTCTGTGGTCGTCTTTGCTAATAGTGTGATTCAATAAATTCCATACTCTAATTGTCATTTGATTTTACATCAACAAAGTAGAAAAAACATTTATAATGTTATATTAATTTGATTGAAGTGAAGTAAAGCATAAGGCAGCACTTTAACAATATTCAGACCCACTAGACATAGATTACAACTGATAATTCCATAGTATAATTAGAAATAAATAGGAAAATATTCAATTTCCAGGAAAGAAAGAAAGATACAACTTAATTAGTACACTATGATATTTTGGTATTATAATTATATTTTTATATAAAAAAATTTATACTGCAGTCTTGATTCTGTGGTATCTTCCTATCTGAAGACATGGGACTCCCCTACTAAGTGAGCATCTAATTCCACACAGTTAGAAAACTCAGTATGCAGTAGGAAAAATGCCCATATGTTTGGATAATAATGTCTCATTTAAACTGGCTGAAGCGCTGATTCTATGCACTTCAATCTGAGCACAATTTCTATGCGCTCAAATGAGACCTCTGTCATGGCTATATATCTCCTCATTTACTGAAAACCAGAACAAGACAGACCACTACAAAAAGGTATGATTTTGAAAAAATAAGAAAGAAGAATCTTAATGAACAAGACCTGCTAATGAGGTTTTGATGTATTCAAATATAAGTACATGTGACGCAGGAAATCTTTTCAGCTGCACGTGAATGTGTACTTTTTTTTTTTTTTTTTTTTTTTTGTCTTGATACGTCATCCTTACAGTCATTTGCCAAAGCTCAGGAAGAAGTAATTTACAAGAGTGAGATATCCAAATCTAGATGACTATATATAGGTGTCCATATGTCAGCCAGCAGCCAAGCCTGCCATTACAGTCAAAAGACAGACAGGCAAATGCATTCATTTAAACCTATAGTGATTTAGCTCACAGCCAAAGCAGTCAGCTGGGCTTTAATTCAGTTGTCTGCACATAAGCTTATGGCACATTTGAAAGAGACCCCTGGGTATGTGAGGCACCCACACAGCACTAACAGACATGACACAAGACACATGTCTTTCTGCATTGGTGAAACAACCATGCAGGGTGTCTCTATTGGCAATAGGAACAAGGAACATATAAATGATTGCTTGTCTTCCTAATTGGTCTTGTTAGTTGAATCATTCTGACTGATAAATGTATTACAGTATGGTTATATTGTCCTTACCCTTTTTATATTTCCCATTATATCTTAAATTCCCAATACTTGATTTGTAAGTAAACTGTGGATTTTTTTATCACTGGAAATGTTTTAGTTAGTGAAAGATAGTTCAACAACTGTAAGGAAGGACAGAGGACTGATAACATCTACTTTGGCAGTGGAGGACTGTGTGGTCTCTTGAGATCTCCTCTGATAACTCTGTAGTTGAATCACAACTCCAGTTTAAGTTAGATGCTTTGCCAGTCTGTTGAATTAGTATATTAAGGCTAGATTTATGGGTAATATATGTCTTTCAAATAGCCATGCTGCAGTGATAAATAGAAGGCAGTTTTGTTTGTGCCTACCTGCTTTTCAGTGATATAAAATCATAGCAGCAGCATTAAGGATCACCTTTCCTCACACTTTAAAACTTGCTCAAACCCAATTCCTAACAACACCTCACCGTGACATTACCAAATAGTTGTCTGTTACCATTAAATAAAAATGGATGAAAAATCTAAAAAAGTATGAAGTAACTGTAAAATGAGAAAATTACTTAAATAAGAGAAAATGGATGTACAAGAATTTTGATGCAGCAGTTGTTACATGATAGTGTTAAATTCTTATACTACTTTTCGTCTGTCATGATCTTTTCTTTATTTTATTCTACTCCCTTTCACCTTCTCACAAGTAATTTCAGAAGTTCTCCTTGGGCATGTACATGACAGATGATATTGTACAGACATTCAAATCAGTATCCATCATCTTGTACCCTTCCCCAAACTCAGTCAGTAGTTTTATTTGCTGATGGTATCAATTCATTTCAAAGCATGTCACAAATAGAGGCTTTTTTCTGATGTTTTTGCCTCTCATTTGATAGAAGTGAAAAATTAAGGGGACTGATTCTGCCAAGATCATTTGAAATCAGTAGAACTTTTGCCTGTGGATGTTGAACAGGCTTAAACACTCAGATATAAATAATAGTAATTCTAGACAGATTCGGAGGTAATTGATAAGATTTTTTTTTTCTTTCCAAATCAACTTAATTCTCTGCAAAAGAAAATATGCAGCTCTTTCATAGATAACTACTTCATGCATTTGAATGATTTATGTTTAAGCTTATTAAATACACCCTTAGTGACTGGAAAGGGAACAAAGTAAACTGTCATAAAGTAGAACTGAAGAAATGAGTTGCTCAAATATCAAGTTACTAAAAGAAGCTGACAGAAACTTCATTAATATTTCTTGTTTCCTTCGGCTAAATTTCTGAGAAGAGGGGGAGAAAAGTGTTTTGTATGTTACACCATGTTTTTAAATGTGCCTGTGGTGAATTAATCACTTCACCTACTTTTCAAGGGAATAGGCTACTTAACAGACCAAAAGAAAATCCACATTACCAATTTTTCTAATTTCAAGATAAAATTTGAACACCGTGGTTGAGAAATTATTGAGGCTGAACTGTAGAACAAAGAGGTTACATATGTAAATCTTTTAAAAGTGACAGAGAAGGAGGAAGCAGGGACTTGGCCTTTGTATGCAAGAGCTCAACTCCTGAAATGTTTGCCAAAGGTACAGGATACCTAGATAAAAGGCCTTTCTCAGCATGAATGGGGCCTAGGCCAAAGCTCTTAATCAGCAGGCTGGTCTGAGTGGGCTCAATAAAGAAGTCCATCCAGATTTTTCTTATTGCAGCTCTGCCACTTTTGAAAACAAAGCTAGGACCTTGACAAAGCCAGATGGAAGGAAATTCTCTAGTCTGGTGTTTTGGGCAGAAAGGAGGATTAGGTTTTGGGTCATGGCTGCCAGGACTGTTTCTATTTTTTATATAAATGAAGGAAAATACATGACAATGCACCATCTTGTATCCTCCAACTACACCAGGGAATACTTAAATATTTTTACACTGCATACCAGTTTAACAGATCATGTAAGGAATGACTTCTTTTGGAGACTAACCTATGGCTGGGTGGTTAGGACTTCTGTAGGCTGACAGAAAATATGATTTTGGGGTCTCTTGTTCTGTGGAAGGAACTAAAGCACATTCCTGCATGAGTTTTCTGAAATATCATATGTTTCTTTCCTGCAAAGGAAGAGCCCACTGAATCTCATGAGGCTAGGGGCATAAGCTGGGACACAGGAGGTTCCATTTGAACATCAGGAAGCACTTCTCTACTATGTGAATGACTGAGCACTTGAACAGGATGCCCAGAGAGGTTGTGGTGTGTTTGTCCTTGGAGATCTTCAAAAGCTGCCTGGACATGGTCCTGGGTGTCCTTCCTTAAGCAGGTGGATTGAACCAGATGAGGTCCAGAGGTTTCTTCCGAAGTCAACCATTCTGGGATTCTGTGCAGTTCCACATGGAACTGTGCATAACCTGTGCCTCTTAGGAATTTCTAAGACTGCAGATGTATAAAGCGCAAGGTGGACATTTCTTAATAGTACACTTGTAAATCCAGAATTTTATCCAAATCTCAATTCAGTCAACAAGGTTTATGTTTTTTTTGTTTGTTTTGTTTTGTTTGTTTGTTTGTTTTGTTTTGTTTTGTTTTGTTTTGTTTTTGTTTGGACTTAAGTGATTCTATTCCTAAACTTTCAAATACTTCCACGGTGATTTATTACTTTAATCAGTCATTTTCATCTGACTTTTTCATAAAATACCTGTAGATTAATTATGGTGACAAGCATTTCTAAAACTATCTTATGGACTACTGCTTTATTTGGCTACCTAGATCCTTTGATGATTCACCGGACTTTTTAGCATCTGAAACACTATAACTTTAGTAAGAAGATTGTTTAGTACTGTTGTTTATTCACTAGTATTAGACAATTAATTATTGACATTGGTGAGGAGGGAAAAAACCTTAAGCACTGCAAAAAGAATATTCACTTCTCACTGTTACTATAAATTTGTATAATGTCCTTATAACAAATTAAATATAATATATGTATGCTCACAATCCAGTTAACTGTGCTTCTTAATACAGTACCCAAAACATATAAGAATGGATATTCACACCTTTATTTACTGATCCATACCTTTAAACAGACAGTTTTGTTTAGGAACTCTAGGGAGTTCTGAGAGTTACATGCTTGAAGATCATTTCACAAAAGAACAAAGCACTGCCACCTCAGCAGTAAAATGTGTCAAGGAAATGTAAAACACTGCAACAAGAGTGTCTTTATTGAGGAGACAAAGGAGCCTTTAATGCCCTCCACTCTTCCCTCTTTGTTGTGAGGTCATGTACAGGGGTTATGCGATGCATTCTTGGCTGAAGATCTCACTAGTTAGAATCACAGAATCACAGAATTTCTAGGTTGGAAGAGACCTCAAGATCATCGAGTCCAACCTGTGACCTAACGCTAACAGTCCCCACTAAACCATATCCCTAAGCTCTACATCTAAACGTCTTTTAAAGACTTCCAGCCCTGGAAATTCTAATCACAAGCAATACCAATAATTCCCTTGTGGTGAACTTTTTAGCAGGTTGTCTGAAATCTCCCAAGACAGAATTCAACCAATGTTACAGAAAAAGACCACCTCTCTTTAAAAAAAAGCAATCAGTTCTTAAACATGTGTAAGTAACTTGTGATTCACATTACATAAGTCTCCCACTAACACTAGGCTACTGACTTGTGAAAAAAAGCTCATTAAAATGTGAATCTTCCACTTAGCATCTACAGTTCTTCTAAGTAAGAGGCATGGATATTCTGGTTTATCAAATGAAAGCTGATGAGATTGCGAAGAAATTAAGTGTCTTACAGATTAACCAGTAAATTCTTATATGAAATATTAAATTTTAGACTTTTGTGTAAGGAATTCTGTTTCAGCATCAATGCTTCATTTTAAGGATGACTCCAATTTCAAATATGACTGTGTGTTTATCTAGCAGCATATGCATGTGTCTAAATTAAAACATTTTGTGTCATCAATGATTTTGGAGTACATCTCAGCTGCTATTGTGACAAAACTTACAAATGTGTCCTCCTCTCTTTAGGGTTTTACTCTTTCTTCTGCCATATCTGAAACCGAATCTACTCATTGTGTAGATACATTAATAAATATGACAAACTATTTAAATCATAGTATTTGCTGACATCTAGCACTGCATAGAAGACAGAGGAAAAACAAATGTCAGAAATAAGTATTATTTCATAAAAGCTGGATCTTTTTCAGGCTTAAAGTATCTTGCTGAATGTCAACTTATTTCCATTCTCTCATCAGAATTTTTGCCTAAGGAAAACATTAATATTAATTAAGTTTCTGTTTAGACCTCACAGTAGATGGATATACAGAGAAACCTTTTCTTCCTCTCTGTTTTATGCCAACATGTTTTTCTTCTTTTTCAACTGCCACTTACATCTTTAATAACTATAAATCTTTCACAAATATCATAGAGCAATTAGAAGGGGGAAGTAGCTATATATAACACAACATTACATTTCTTCTAAGAAATATTGAACTGAGTTCTAATTTTGATTGAAAGTGTTCTGTGGTAATGATACAGATATTATGGAATTTTTTGTTACTAATTATATTCATAAGTATATGTCATACTACTTGATGCAACCAGCTGAAGATTTTAAAAAAAAATAAAATAAAAAATCAGAGCTCATTGCTTCTGCATTGCAGAAGAAAAACAAAGACTGAATAAGAGAAACAAGAAACTAAGCTAAATCACATTGTTCAGTAAGCTGTGAAATAGTGTATTTTTTTAATAATATATGATTTATATAAGAATATATAGCAGGTCAAACAATCCTTTATATGAGATTATAGAATATGATTTTTATTTGGAAGTAATAAAGATTTATAAGGATTTTCCTTAAAATCCAAAGAAACTGCCTCAAGCTTTCTGCAATTGACCATTTTGCTTTGATGGTAATTCTAAGCAAAACAAGAGTTTCAGTAACAGTGGCTATTAAGAGTTATGATGTCCCTAATTAAGCTGATTAAGAACTATTTAAGTGAAAGATCTGAAATCTAAGTGCTAATGTATAATCCTCATTAGGGGAAGATCCTTCAAGTGAGTTTTTGAAAAGATCTCTTTCCAAAAGGGCTGACAAAGATTTACAGAGAAGTATGAAACCATTGCTAATAATATTTGCAGGAGAAATAAGACTGGTGAAACAATCAAGCACCATGCAGGCATATGTGTTATAACAAGATGGCAAGACCTTAAAAAATGTGATCTTTGGACAGTGATCAAGGAAAGAGAGAATAGGAGGAAAGGTGATGATCTGTGTGGAAGTTAGTCCAGGAAAATGGCTTTCAGTGCTGGTACCTATGTCTTAAAAGAGATTCTGAAAAAAAAATAAATAATAATAATGGCAACCCAGAAAAATAGCTACAAGAATCATTTGAAGGAATAAATTTTACAGAGGAAAAAAGACTCACAATGAGCTTGGTCTGTTTCTTTTATCAAAAAGAAACCTGAAATGTGACTTGATCAAAGGACACAGATGTATTCCTGGAGAAAATCAGAGGCTACAAGATGGCTCTTTTGTCTAGGAAAAGTAGGCCATATCAATGGATGTAATTCAGATCTGGAAAAATCAAATGAGAAGCAAGGCATACCGAATTAGCAGTGAGAGTGTTAAGGCAATGGAATAGATTTCCAAGACACATGAGAATTTGTCTATCTTCTGGGACCATCAGATGAAAAAATGGGGATTTTTTTTTTTTTTTTTTTCTGAGAGGAGCACCTCTGACAGGTTTGAAAGATTCATGTAACACCAACAGAGCAAATGTTAGGTTCACGTATATCACACGTACTTAAAATTCATGTTACAGATCAGTCCGTGTCCACTTCCAAAAATTTCCAAGGTCATTTAGGCACTGATTTAGGCACCTATATTTTAGGCAGGTAGCCCATTCATGAGTGTCCAGAACCCTGAGTAAGGCATCCTGATTTTCTATACAGTGCAGTGCTCCACATTTAGGACATAAAGACCAAAAGCCATGCAGAGCTGTGTCAGATTTTCTGTTCCTCTGTGGAGTTGTTAGCAATCTCTATTTTCAGGACACCAGACAGGTACTATGACATCCAGGTCTTAGAGACCACAGCCAAGGAACATAACCAAAAGCCTTTTTTTTTTTTTAGTTTTTATTTATTATTATTATTATTTTTAGTAAATCTAATTAGTAATGGTAGATCACTTTAACCTCTGTTGTCAAATCCATTCAGTGGATTACAGTGATTCTTCCCTGTGTCTTGTGCCTCTTAAAGAATTGCTCTAAACAACTAAATTAGTCTACTCAGAGACATGTAGGAGAGAAAATCAAATTCACAGATCAGGAGAGAAAGTGCAAGGACTAGACCTTCACTGGCTACTGTAGCAGATTAGTTAGCCAACTCACATGTTTACACTTAAAGATAGTGGCAACAAAACCAGTCTTTGACCAAATAAACTTTAACAGAAAGAAAAGAAAATACAGTCCTAGCAAAGTTGAGCATGTGTTATAGTGTGCTTGTATTTCTGTGCTTTGCACTTAGCTTTTTTCTATTATGTAGTACAAATTAAGTACCAACTGATTTGTCTAACTCCATTACTCTGTTTAATTAATCTAATTGTGGAGTAAGATAGAATTCAACCAAAAGACTGTAAAATCTGCTAGCAACTAACCTTTTCAATGACTGTGATGGCCGATTATGCATCATTTAAATGAATTGGTCTTCTAGCCTTCTTTTGTTTTTAGAAGGAAAGTCAAAATAAAGGCAAGGTCTTAAAAATAATAATAATAATAATAATAAAATAATCTAGAAAGGACCAGAACTACAAAAGTTCTGTAGAAACTGTGTTAGATAACCTCCAGAATTACAAAAGCCCAAAGCTCTGATAACTATCTGAGCTTTCACTTGTTGTCATTTTTAAAATTTGTCAGTGTCTTCCAACCTCAGTAGCTGTATAAACTCCCAGTGGGAAAAATATGAGTGGTGGTTATAGTATTTTCCCCAAAGCTCCCAAATACAAAGTTGACTCCATGCCCCTTTGGAAATAAGCTGTTTTTAACTCACAAACTCACATGTGCTAGTCGATCAAATCTGGCAAAGAGTTCATTCAGCATTCGAACCAATTCCTGGGCCGACAAGGTTGTGGAGAGGTTGGTGAATCCTTTAACATCTGCAAAAAGGATGCTAAAAAGGGAGAAGAGATATTAATAATGCAGTTTATTTACTTTGGTAACTCCATGTGATAAATTACAATCTGGTGTATTGTATGTGTTCTGCGTGCTCTGTGTTTATTCAACATCTATTAGAGGTGTGTTCTGAGAAGATAATTACTGAGAAGTGAATTACAACTAAGGAAATATTTTAAAGTCATTCTACTTTTGCGCTACACTTTTGGAGATTCAGGAGTATCAAATAAAAATATTAAAAGGAGTAAAGAAATACCACCAAGAATGAAAAAGGTTTATGAAAATTTTGGAGTTTCAGATCATTCAGAAAGGCAGTTAAGACTTAATAAGCACTGTTGTCCCCATTTAACAGTGAGAAGACTGTGGCATAGTGAACCCATAGTATAGAAGGCTATATAAACACAGAGACTTGTCACCCAGCTGTCTGTTAATAGTTTCTTTGTGAGAGGGTTTATACATGTATATGTTTATATATGTGGGTTTTTACAGTGTCTTTGATTTCAAAGATTTTATTTTTTCATAGTGATCTTCAGGCTTTGCATAGCTATGTACCATACAAGACTCAATCGGATGAGGATAAAGTAAAAGGCTCGCAGTCTGGGTGGGATTTTTACTTGTGGGAAAAAAAAAAAAAAAGGAAAGGAAAGGAAAGGAAAGGAAAGGAAAGGAAAGGAAAGGAAAGGAAAGGAAAGGAAAGGAAAGGAAAGGAAAGGAAAGGAAAGGAAAGGAAAGGAAAGGAAAGGAAAGGAAAGGAAAGGAAAGGAAAGGAAAGGAAAATTACCAAACTACACAAAGAGGAATGAGTATTAATAATAGCCTAGATAGTTATGAAAATACAACTTTCAAGTGACCAATTTCTCCATTTTTCATTATCAAAAGAGCAAAAGTAACCTAATGGGACACTAAATTTAAGAGTTCATTACCCATTGGTTCATGTAATATTTTGTGCTCAACATTTAGGGAAAAATACTGAAAAACAACTTTGAAAAGATCTTTTCTGTGGCAGCATGCATAGGAACACACCAGCATTTGTGCTCTAAATTATGTTTAGACTTTATATCCTTAACTAAAACTCTTTTCCATTCAAATAGAAGGACCATCTTCTCTCTGTTTTGATTGCTCTACAGCAACACTTACTGAGAATGAAAAAAGGTAATGAAATTTATGTTAATTTAGTGCAAAGCAAACCTTTTGTAAGGGTCCTTGAGACCTTCCACTAGATTTAATGAAAGAGTATGTATGAGGTACTGCAAAACCACAGAAGAAGCAGATAATCTATTTACTCTTCTGTAGAAGTTCAACACTGCATTTATTGAACTGTTCAATAGTTATATTTGTATTTCATCAAAAGGCAAAGTATATGTTTTTTCTAGCCAATCACATCCCATATCAAAAGATGCATATTTTCCACTTCCTTCAGTGATGGCAGTTCAATCACTTGCCTATGTGTTTTGGGACAAATTTATGGCAAATATTATGGACTTACCTAAATATACTGTTTGTGAGAGATCGCATTTAATTCAAAGATTCTGTAAAATTATAGAATGGAAGTGGATCATCTTATGTACAGTAAGTACATATTAAGTGAGTAGCAGCTCTGTGATTACTATCACCCCTAAACCTAAGTTTGGGATAGGCAAAATTTAACAGGGGGGATAATGGAATTAGGGAAGTGATAATAAGAAGGACTGAATGAAAATATTTACTAATCAGAGTAGACACATGACATGTCTGCATATTTGAGAGGGTCTTACAGTTTTCTAATTTCTCATTCCATACGGTCAATAGGAAGGTTGTGACAGAGTCTGTGCCTATGTGCAGGCACAGCTTCAAATTCGTTGTAACCCTGAGCACACAACTAAGGTGAAAAAGTAAAATAAAATACACAAATGGTTCAGCTATAAAGGTTCAGTTCAAAGACGTCTCACTATGGCAAAAACATCCAGCTATCCTGATGAGTAGGAGAAGGCACCTAAGTGCATATCTGTTCAGTTATTATGTAGAAGTCCATTAATTTTCTAATTTATTAATGGATAAAACAATGTAAGAAGAACTCTCAAACAAGAGGTATTTAGCAGCAGCTAAGACAAATATTAGAGAGGCTCTACCACTCACCTGACGTTCTCATAGCGATGAATGTAGATCTTATGAAACTGGTGTTGCAAATGTTCATCTTCTACATTGGTCATATCATTTATCATTTCCAGAACTACAAATCGTGGTAAGACAGAAAGCACCAGACGTTCCTAAAACAAAGAGGAAACCCAGATGTTAGGCCCATTAGTATCTAACTGAATTAGTACTTCACATGAATTGTTTGAGCTCTGTGTTATTAGAACAGCTGGGTAACTTGCAATTTCTGATGTGATTCTCCCTTCTAAAAATTTGTGATAGTTCACATTAATAACCTGAGTCTAGACCAAGAACCTTTCCTACAAATTCTTCCCTTGAATGTTTCAAGCTTACCTGTTGACTATTTAAGTATCCATTCTAGTTCTTATGTCCATTACAAGCTTCTCAGATAGTTACAGACATATCAAGCACTCTATTTTAGCAGTGGTAGCTTGATTAACAGATATAGGCCAAAGGAATTTGAATGTCCTCCAAAGCAAGCAGGATCAGATTCTCATTGTTGCTTATTTATCAGAAATTCCAGACTGTGTGTTTTGCATTTATAAACTGTATAATTATTAATAAAGATAGACATGAAGCTGAAACAAGACGTATCTAGAGGAATCTTACTACCATTCACGTAATGAAAAGGACAGCATTTAAACAAAGCTTAATTCTTTTGTCAGAGCTTAAAAACGGGGATAATATAAACTAATGCACACATAAGAAATGTTTTATGGACAGATTTAGCAATAAACTAGTTTTTAAGTTAATCAGGTTACAATCCTTAAAGAGTACTACACAGCCACAACAATTGCCTTCAACTATGTAGCATTCAGTGCATTTAGTGACTGGAGTACCTACAGAAGCATCCAGTGTCACTAGCAGAATTTGTTTTATCCATCCATGCCCATACATTTCACCACAGCAATCTTTATTCAATTTAAAGAGAAATGGAAGAAAGCGTTTGCAAGTTATGGAGTGTATATACTCTTGCTAACTAAAATACATGATACTATACATTGAAAGGTGAAGACATGAGTGAACTGCTGTGTGATATCATGATCTGTATGAAAAATATATAAGACCACAAGGAAAAGGCAAAAGGACATGGAGGGCCCAGTGCAAGCATAAGTTTATACTGGAGAGTAGAGCTCTTTCACGTTTCCTTTTTCAAATTGTAACAAATAGCTAAAACTCTGTTCCAAGAGTTGGAAACCTTTACTGGAGAATCTCAAATATCACAAATAAAAACCCAAAGTTTTCAAAAAACACTCGAGTGGTTTAAACATCTAGATCTCATTTCAAAGGTGGAATGTGGGTAAAAGGCAAAAACATTCATGAAAATTCTCTTTTTGATGTCAACAGGATTAGATGCCATAAATAAAATGTAGCAGTAGATGAAACATTTGAAATTAAAATACAATAAAATACAATAAAATACAATACAATAAAATACAATAAAATAAAATAAAATAAAATAAAATAAAATAAAATAAAATAAAATAAAATAAAATAAATGAAGGAACCCCTCCCCAGCGTTTTTAGGAGGCAAGACAGTTATACTGACTTTTATATTTTGCAGTGAAAAGCATGAATAATTCCCACTCTGAGTAGTTTTAGTAGTTAGTAAATAATCCTCAGCTACAATGATAACACACTGTGGATAAACACATTCATTTGTCTAGATGGTAACACCAGCTGAGGTGAACTGTACATTTACTCAAGAAGGCAAAGCACACACTGCTAATAGCTTCACTTGGAGCAGAGGTGCATAATGTTCCCCTTAGAGACAGCAGATTTCTCCTGGGCTCCTGTCTGCATAGCATGCTAGTGCACAAAATGAAAGAACAGGGACTCTGCTATTCTTTAATCCACCTGTTCTGCAAAACTTCACTAAACCAGGGTTACCTCTAGGAAGGGGGAAAAAAAAATGATGAGAGGCAGGGATAACTAATACAGAGCAGGCAGTGAGCAACCATGCAGTGAGCTTACCCTTTATTCTGACAAACACCTTTTATTCTGGTAAAAAGCCCAGGTTGGACAATTGCCTCAATTACCCCATGCCCCATATAGGTAGTACTAATTTTAGCACAGCTACATTGTTTTGATTTTTTTCTGCCTTTCACACCTGTGAATTTCGCTATCTTCCCCTCCACTTCTGATGTGTAAAAACAGCATGAGTTTCTTGTGACAACAAGAAGTATACCAGTCCCTCAGGAGGTCCTTTCCACTCCTGCAAGCCTAGGTTTCCACAGAAATGTCTGGCCCTGAGGTAGTTCCACTCCCAAGCAAATATCTCATCGTCTCTTAAGATAGTGTGTTTGGGAACAACAACTGATTACCTTTCAAGAACCAGAAATATTTTTGATATTTCATGTCCTTCAGCCTCCTATAACGGAAGGTATTTAGGCTATTCTTTTATTCCTTCACTTTTATAGTACTTTGCTCAATATGGCCATATAATAAATCCACCCTTTGAATAAATCATATCAGTCTTTCAGAGAGCCATATGATTGAAGTGTTCAATGAGTTCTTCTGAAGATACATTCATGATAATATAAACTCTTTTCACTGTAAAAATAAATAAATAAATAAATAAATCTACCTTTGTAAGAAGTAGATAGAAATCCTATTTAGTATTGAAATGCTTATGAAATGTATGCTAACAAAACATTTTAAAAAGGCCACTTTTTAACAGCTGTGGGGCTAAAAATAAGGAGCATGCTCCTTTTCACATCAGGAAAACTTATACTGCTTGTTTGTATGCACTTAAGAGGGTATCAGGCAATGGCTTGACAACATTTATTTAAAATAAAGGAGAGTTCACTTGACATGTGTTCACTAAGCCAAGATAGATGTGACCAGCACATTTGATACCCTAAACTTCGTGCAACTCATTATGGTAAGTTAAATGTTTTTGGCTGCACATAAGATCTGGCAATGACCCATAAAAACGGAGGTTAATTAGTATGCCTCCTCTTCAGTCCTCCTTTATTAATACTGCATCACGTGAAGAGCTCTTGTCAGGATGCTTATTTGAAGCATACATACACCTCATTGTCACTATTCTGTGTTACCTCTGTCATGCTGTGGAAAAATACTAAAAGAAAATAACACATAAGGATTTCTGCATTCATGTGTGTGACAGTTATGAGACAGTCCAGCCACAAGTCAAGCAAGTATCCAGTATTGAAATATTCTAGCCTAAATCTCACAAGGCAAAAGCAGGGACTGGAAGAATGAAGCACTGCCCACTGTAGGAAAAGATCAGGTTTGAGACCAGCTAAGGAACCTTAAGGTGCACAAGCCCATGGGACCTGATGAGATACATCTGTGGGTACTGAGGGAACTGGTGGATGAAGTTGAAAAGTCACTATCACATTTGAGAAGTCGTGGCAGTCTGGTGAAGTTTGCACTGACTGGGAGAAGGGAAACATAACTACTATTAAAAAAAAAAAAAAAAAGGAAGACCCAGAGAATTACAGGCAAGTCAGTCTCACCTCTGTGCCTGATACAATCATCGAGCAGATCCTCCTGGAAACTGTTCTAAGGCACACGGAAAATACGGAGGTGATTCGTGTGAGCCAATGTGGCTTCAGTATGGGCAAATCATGACTGATAAACTCAGTGGCTTTCTATGATGGGGTTACAACATTAGTGGACAAAGGAAGAGCAACTGACATCATCTACTGGGATTTGTGCAAAATATTTGACACTTTCCCATGTGATCTCCTTACCTCTAAACTGGAGAGACATGGATCTGATGTATGGACCACTCCGTGGGTGAGGAATTGTCTGAATGGTCATGCTCAAAGTGTTACAGTCAATGGCTCAATGTCCAGGTGGAGATCAGTAACAAGTAGTGTTCCTCAGGAGCCAATATTGGGACTGGTGCTGTTTAACATTTTTGTTGGTGATTTGGACAGTGGGATTGAGTGCACCCTCAGCAAGTTTTCTGATGACACCAAGCAGTGTGGGGCAGTTGATGCAATGGAAGGAAGGGATTCCATCCAGATGGACCTTGACAAGCTTGAGAGATGGGCCTGTGTGAACCTCATAAGGTTCAACAAGGGCAAGTGCAAGGTCCTGCATCTGGGTTGGGGCAATCCAAACACAAATACAGGCTGGGCAGAGAATAGATTGAGAGCAGCTCTGAGGAGAAGGACTCAGGGATGTTGGTTGATTAGAAGCTCAACATGAGCTGGCAATGTGCCCTTGTATCCTGGGCTCTATAGGTGTCTCTGGGCTCCATTGTCTGTGTTGACTAGATCTCAGGTGACTGTAGTGGGAGCTCAGGGATGTAAAGCTCATGTAGTCAGTTAGTTTAGGAGGTGCCCAAATCTGGAGCTGACACTTACTCTATCCACTCCTTCAGGAAAATTTAGGAAAAGCAAAGTAAAAACCTTAGTGATAAAGGAAGATAACTTCATGAGTCACACATGTCAATTTAAAGTCCCAAGATTGTAACAGTCACATACCCTCTAATGCTCTCTTCTTGGTTCATGCAACTGTAATAGTCATTTGTTATTGAATGGCTTCCCTGTGGTCTGTGCACAGTGATACCTGTGTCCCTCATCAGGGGGTATCAACCGTGCTTTCAACCACAGAAGTGCAGCTGGGCACATTCACAGCAAAGTGGGACAAGTCCCTGATGAGTAAATAACCACTGTAAGAACCATTTTTGAGGGCAGTCAATTAACCAGCACAAGAGGTCTTGTGAATAAAAACAGAACTGGAGACCTTTCTACTGGAACTGATCAAAGGGAACAAAATACCAACAGGCACAAAACATCAACAAGCAATCTGGTGCCTGCAGGGTGTTGCCAATAGCAAGACCAAACTCCCCAAGGTTTTTCTGCAGAATATGGAACACCACCACCCCAGCAGGGTCTGCTGTCTGCACAAGCTCCCAGTACCAGCTCCCCTTAGGTGGTAAAGGGCAAAGGCTGAAATTTTGTGTATACTATCCTGGAATTTCCATTGTTTCTCAAAATCTTTATCAGTGTTGGCTTCACTCAGGGATGAGAAGCACTACTAGAAGGATTGTTCAAGTTTCGTTCTTCCTCCTCTACACCTACTTTCAGATGAGTGAACCCATAGATATTTGTGGGTGGAAGTATTTTGATTTGGGAATGACTTGCTTTTGGTTATTCCCAATGATGTTCTGTAAAAATGGAATAGACATACCTAAAAAATGTTAAAAATGGCAGAGATTCTAAAGAAACCATTCCACATTTTTCATCTTGATTTTTGGGAACCATTTTGCCAGAACCGTCAAGGTTGGCCTTAACAATATTTGCAATTAATACCACGAACGCACTATAGTCTTAATTGCTGAACTAAACAGAATAAGAAAAGTCCTGTTCAGAGCAATTTTAGCCATTCTGGAACACATAAGATTTTAAGCTTTTAAGGAAAGAAGATAAAATGGTATTGTTTTCTACTGAAAAAGTGACACTGTTCAGAATAAACATAATTACTGGAGATGCCGCTCTAGAAAATGTGAATTAACACCTTTCATTATGATGAACAGCTCTAAAGAAAAATTCCTTCCTTCTTAGCATACAATGGACAGTCTATTTGCAGCCTTTCTTTCTTGTGTGTTATCAAGACAAGAGCAAGTAATTAAAAAATATGTAAGGAACTGCAATAACTAATATGTTCAGACTCATGGGGTTATGAGGTTGCCTTTTAGCTTTTGCTACTTACTGCTGTAATATGTGATACGAGCTATCTCAACTTTATTTTATTGGAACTCAGGCAGTTATCATTCCCACTTATCCCATCCTTGGCTGCATATTCCATTCAGTCATCTGCTGTTCTCAGAGAGAAACAAGGCCAGATCACAGAGGAGGTTTTGGAGACTTGTTTTTTGTTGTTGTTTTCATTTATTGTTTTATGTAACAATACAATATAGGATATCATCCAAACTGATAACCCAGTGTTCATGAGTCATGACTTTTTATAATGGTGCCTAATTAGTTGTCAACTGAGAAGTATTATAAAGTTTGTGGTGACATGAGAAGGAAGAAACTTCTTCCACAACCTTCTTTTAAGAACAATATTTTATCCATTTGTTTCCTCTATAACATTGCCCAGAACAGCATGAGACAGTATAATGTAGCACATGCTAGAGGGAAGGATTGCAAGATACTTCTGTTTCTCTTTTTTTTTTTTTTTTTTTTTTTTTTTTTTTTTTTTTTTTTTGGGTGAGGAATGGTTGGAAGATAAAAGTACCTGAAGCCATGTTACAAAATCCTGGCAGAGCTTGGTGATTAAAAATCTATTGTCAGGTGTCAAAGTAGGCTCCTTTCTCACCAACCAGTTAAATCATGTAAGAATATGGCAAACTTAATGCCTGCTTGCCCTATGCAATCTGAGCCATAGAATTCTGGTTATAGGGCTTCCAGTTTGTATTTTCATGTCTTTCCAATATCATTTTGGACTCTTAAAAACTTAGCTTATCTTGTATCATGCTGGGAGGTGGTGGAAAAACTTCCTGCTGAGAGATTTTTTGAGAATGGTACCTGTTCAGCTGCCGTCTGAAAAACAGTATTCCTCCATAAAATACTCAGGAAAAAATGTTAAAATATTTTTAAAAGTAACATGATTAATATTTAACCTAAGTGCAGCCAATGTTTACTCTGTGTGGCACTGGCACAATGGTCAGCTCACCATAAGGTCAAACACACAACACTATGCTGCATGGGAATGGAGGAGAGCACATCTGGAACCAAGAGCTGAAGGGAGCAAGATTTCATTCCTTGACATCAGCAGCCACCTGTTAGATCTGCTTGGCTATATCACAAAATGATCTCCTGACACTGCCTTGTCATCTGAGCTGTCTTTTAACTTAAGCAATAGAAAATACAGGTGATGAATTCAGTATGTATATACTGCAGTGTTTAATAAGCTCAGATCATCTAGATCCTAACATGATTTTCGTAGATGAAGAACACGTTAGGCTTATATTACAAGAGGAAAGCCAATCATGCAACAAAGACATACAGTGAAAAGCAGACGTTACAAACCAACATGTGTTACTATGCTGTCTTGTTGACGTGAAACTATGCTTATAAGTGATGCTGTCCAGTGCTGCAGTAATCCAAACACATATTCAGTACATTTTTTTTTTTCCCTTCTGTGTTAGGTGATTCTATAGAGGTAAAATATCCAGAAGAAAAACATTTATATGGAAATATGACAAATTACTCAACAAAAAGTATAGTACTGTATTCTAACATTTTGTTTTCCATAAATTCCAGTCAGTCTGGACAGGAAGGGCTAAGCAGTACCTTAAGAACAGAAGAAAGACTGAAGTGTATTCTGTAGATGGATTCCATAATGGAATCATTTTAAGCTATTCTATGTTTTACATGAATAAAAGGGGAGAGTAAAATGGCTGCTACAAGTCAATTTTGTTCTAAAAGATCAGGTTGGCCCCATCTGACTTTAATGTCTGTAGTTCTATGCCCTGGTACACTTTCACTCTTCTAAGACTGCTATGACTTTGGTGCTGTTGGATCATCATGTAATTCTTCTGCACTACTTGTACTTTCCATTTATTTAGATTTTTTTTCTTTTTTTTTTTTTTCTTTTTTTTTTTTTTCTTTTTTTCATTTTGTTACTTTATTTGCCATTTCAGAAATTACTAGACCACTTCAACAAAATATACTTTTCTCAACAGTATAAGTTATTGTAGATAATGACACGGGAGATGTCAGAAAGCAAGATCACATGCCATTTATTCTCAGCTTTATATGACTCAATCACTGCAGAACATAGACATGAAAAAGAGCTAGGATGTCATTCTGATCAAAACAAGGAATCCAGGCAATCTGTCTTTTGAGAGACTTGCAAGACCCCAATCTTAAACAGCATAAGCTAGATAAAACTTCCCTTGGAAGTTTCAGGAGGTGGAACAGTGGTCACTTGGTGAAAATCAAATCTCTTTTAATAGAGTTGTAGGTGGGTACTTAAATACTGATGATGTGAAAGACATTCAACCTATTCATAAACTTTAATCCAAAAATTTTATCTTACCTTAAATGATCTTAACAATTGCATCAGTGACTTGCCTCTGGCTAGCTTAGAATTAATATTGCTCATTTACAGAGAATTTAAAACTATTATTTGGACATCAGAATCCCTATTAATTATGATGATTACAAGGACTTTTGAAAGACTCCTGCAGTCATTCCAGGGTATTAAGGAAAGTTAGTGTAAAGTTCTGATCCTGAACAAGAAATAAAAATGACCTTAAAACAGGTAAGTCTATTTACAGCTTAGAAAAGGTGCTAGCCTGATGAGTTTGGAACCTGGAGTTCTTTATTTAAGCAGAGATGACTGCAATGCAGACCAGATGGCAAAAGTGTCTCATCACTGTAGGGGGCTTAAACTATTTCATTCCCCTTACTCATTTCACCTTTGTCCACTTCCTTGAGGCAATCAGCATGGGTCATGAGCCAGTGGTAACTGTGATAATAGCTTTTTTTTTTTTCTTTTTTCCTTTCTTTCTTTCTTAGACACCTCTGTCCTTAGCAAGGAGCTGAGAACACAGAAGTCAGAGGCCACCAAATACTGATCAATGAGCTATGAGTCCCATTTGCTATTGATGAACACAGTAATTGAACAGCTTTAGAGATTAAGAAAAAAAAAAAAAAAAAAAAAAAAAAAAAAGAATCCAAAAGGGATGGGAAGCAGTTTTATTCCTCAGCAATATCTTCTAGGGAAAACTCCCATGTCTGAAGTCCTACCACTCTTCAGGGTTATTTTTTTATTTTTTCCCTCTATAAATTGTACTTCATTGTCTGATTCTGAACTCTGTAGTGTTGCTTGTAAATCCTCTATTTGTGTCCATGTGACTAGTCCAGATTTACAAGTAATGGAAGAGAAGGCGGAGAATTATTTTTATTTCATTTTTACCTTACAATTTTACTTGAAAGCAAAATCTGGGTCTTGCACTCTGAGGATAAGAAACAAACATCACCAGCAAATTTCTCAAGTGTGGACAAGCAGAATGTGAAGGAACAGCACCTAAAGTTTGACATGCAAAATGTGTTTTCTACTGAAAGTGGAAGTGAGCAGATGAGGTATATTGAGACAAGAAGATGTAGAGAATGAATGTGCTGGTCCTGTAATGTGTTCCCTGGAACTAACAGAAACTTAATCTCAGACTCACAGTATTGTAGGGGTTAGAAGGGACCTTAAGAGATCATCGGGTCCAACCCCCCTGCCAAAACAGGTTCCTTAGAGCAGGTTGCCCAGGTAGGCATCCAGACAGGCCTTGAATATCTCTGGAGAAGGAGACTCCACAACCTCCCTGGGCAGCCTGTTCCAGTGCTCCGTCACCCTCACCGTGAAGAAGTTCTCTCTCATGTTGATGTGGAACTTCTTGTGATCCATTTTGTGGTCATTGCTCCTTGTTCTGTCCCCACAAACTACTGAAAAGAGGTTGGCTATATTCCTCCATCTCCCACACTTAAGATATTTGTAAACATAAGATTCCCTCTCAGTCTTATCTTCTCAAGTGTGAATAAGTGTGTATGATCCGATTTGATGCGATTCTGTTCTGTTCTGTTCTGTTCTGTTCTATTCTGTTCTATTCTATTCAATTCCATGCTATTCCAGTCCATTCCAGTCCATTCTTTATTTTATTTTATTTTATTTTATTTTATTTTATTTTATTTTATTTTATTTTATTTTATTTTATTTTATTTTATTTTATTATATTTTATTATTTTATTTTATTTTATTTTATTTTATTTTATTTTATTTTATTTTATTTTATTTTATTTTATTTTATTTTATTTTATTTTATTTTATTTTTTACAAGGAATAAAAATCTGTTAAGGGACCTAGGTCAGTTTCTGAATCATAATACGAATTAAGAAGAACAATATAAAGTCTATATATCCCTTCAGCTGTTGGATTACCCCGTAAGTTTTTATACCAAGTATGAACCTCAAAATACCAAAGGAGCAATTTCAAGAACAAATTTTTATTGAGACACCACTATTTAAAAAAGTTTGAAGAACTGGGAAACCTTTCTGAGCATCTCAGATTCAACACTCTGAGTTTCTTATACAGAAGAAAACTGGATTAAATGTAATCTCTAACCAGAGGTTTTCACAGAATTTTTAATTGGAAGGTTATTGTCTACTCTCTGAAAATAAAAGCTCAATTACTGCGACCACAATTTTTATTTATGAAGCATTTAAAACTAGTTTAAAAATCATGTGACCTCTAAACTTCAGATTATTGTTTTTTCAAACCAAATCTGAACTTTATCCTCATAGCAGTTTAGACAGATTTTCATATTCTTAGCACTGATATCAGAGAAGATGACTTTATAGTGTTTAACCCTCTTAAAGTGTCCTTTCCAATCTCAGCCCAATCTGTTCTGACTTTAAAGGTTGCAAAGTACTGATGGTTGATTAAAATCTAGATCTGTAAGAGCTTCATAAAACATGTAAGCTTCTTTAAAAAAACACAGAATTCATCAGTCTGCAGAGAGCCTGTTAAAGCTATAGGAAATAGAGACTGTTGCAGGGGCAAGTGCGAAATAGTCCTTAGGAAGCAGAGGTAGAAGGGAAACAAATGGTCAGAAAGAACGATTTTCTAATGGAGAAGAGGTTTAGACAAGATTAATGCTGTTCCACAGAGAACAGGAAAAACTAAATAGGGTGGCAGCAGACTTCTGGAGACTAAGGGATGTGCTCTCCTTCTTCTGTCCTAAAAGCTGCATGTGAACGATACGAAGTGAGTTCCCACCCAGAAACCAATCCTCTTCTTGCCTAGTCAAATGGTCCATTAGAATGTTTGAGTTCAAATCCATCATAGAAATCATATGAAATAATAACCAAACTGTTTTAACTTTCAAAATGAGCTTTAATTGAATTTGCGGAATATTCTATGAGAAAGAAATCAGCTGTAATGTAGTTTGCCAGTAAAGCAGTGGTAGGACTTACAGGGGAGAGAAGTCTGCTTGTGTATTTTTATATGGGACTCTTCTTTTTAGATCATTTAATGAATACAAATTTCTTCTTATTATTCCCCATAAATCTGACAAAATTGAGAATTATGCCTGCAGAAGCCTATCTTAACCCCAGCTTGACTGGAAGCATCCCCAGAAGTGTGGTGGATCAAGTATGAAGGACCTTTTCTCCTGAGTAATCCTTGCAAGAGAAGAGGCAGACAGCAGTTGTTCCCTCAGTCACCCCCTGTCTTAATTGCTCCTTTTTCCAGCCTTCAGGCCAGTCTCCTCTGACAGCATGCCAGAAACCCAAGAAGCCATAAATAATGCTTAGGAAGACATTGAGAAGGGGTTTTATTTTTGTATAAAATGACTTTGTTTTGGTGAAATTTCAGAAGATACCTGCAGAGAAAGGGTATCTGCTTTCTGAAGAACATATTGGAGAGGGATGCAAAAAATCAGATAAAGAGGCTATTGCATTGTGGTTCTAGAACCTTTTAGCAAAGGGTAACTTCACTGTAGGCAACAACGTAGTGTTAGAGTAGAATAAATTTGTTTATTTGGCTTCTCAGAGGTTAAAAATATGGATGATTTCTTTCTGATTTTTGTCTTAGTCTCTATTAACAGCTTAGCACAGCTGTATCAATGCAGCTTTTCTGGTGAGCTCCCTGCACACGAGGTAGAGAGTTTTCTTTTCATGAATGATGCAGAACCTGCTGCCATGAGAACAAGAAGAAACACCTCACAGGAGGATGAAAGTAAGCATCACACAGATCTGAACTGATTTCACCTGTCATCTTGAACAACTGCAGAGAAAATCCTTTCGTAAAACAGTATCATGTGCTCTAACTCTAATATAAAAATAAAATATGCAAATAAAATGTTTCAGAAAGGTAATGTTTTCACAGAATCACAGAACCACGGAATGGCTGAGGTTGGAAGGGACCTCTGAAGATCATCTAGTCCAATCCCCCTACCAAGCAGGGTCACCTAGGACACATTGCACAGGATGGCATCCTTCTGGGTTTTGAATATGTCCAGAGAAGGAGACTCCACGACCTCCCTGGGCAACCTGTTCCAGTGCTCTGTCACCCTCACAATAAAGAAATGTTTCCTCATATTCAGCTGGAACTTCCTGTGCTTCAGTTTGTGACCATTGCCTCCTGTCCCTTCACTGGGTGCCAGAGAGAAGAGTCTGTCCCCATCTTCTTGACACCCTCCATTCAGGTATTTCTACACACTGATAAGATCTCCTCTCAGTCTTTCTTCTCCAGGCTAAACAGGCCCAGCTCTCTTATCCTTTCCTTGTATGAAAGAGGTTCCAGTCCCCTAATCATCTTTGTAGCACTCCTCTGGACTTGCTCCAGTAATTCCATGTCCCTCTTGTCCTGGGGAGCCCAGAACTGAACACAGCTCTCCAGATGAGGCTTCACCAGGGATGAATGAAGGGGCAGGATCACCTCCCTTGATCTGCTGACAACACTCTTCCTAATGCCTAATGCACTACTGGATACCATTGGCTTTCTTGGCCACAGGGGCACATTGCTGACTCATGGTCAGCCTGCTGTCCACCAGGACTCCCAGGTCCTTCTCCACAGGGCTGCTTTCCAACTGGTCATCTCCCAACCTGTACTGGTGCATGAGGTTATTCCTCCCTAGGTGCAGGATCCTGCATTTGCCTTTGTTGAACTTCATGAGATTCCTCACCTCGAAATGCTCCAGCCTGTCCAGGTTCCTCTGAATGGCAGCACAGCCCTCTGGCGTCACTCCTCCGAGCTCTGTGCTGTCAGCAAACTTGCTGAAGGTGCACTCTGTCCTGCCTGACCAACCTCTTCTCCTCCTGACCGGGTGACCTGCCTGGTGGATGAGGGAAAAGCTGTTGATGTAGTCTACCTATACTTCAGTAAGGGCTTTGACACAGTCTCCCACAATATTCTCCTGGAGAGGCTGACAGCCCATGGATCAGACAGGTACAATCTTTGCTGTGTTAAAAACTGGCTGGGCAGCTGGGTCCAGAGAGTGGTGGTGAATGGGGTGAAATACAGCTGGCAACCACTCATCAGTGGCGTTCCCCAGGGGTTAGGGCCCATCCTCTTTAATACCTTTATTGATGATTTGGATGAGGGAATGGAGTGTACCCTCAGTAAGTCTGCAGACCATGTTGGAGGGAAGTGTCAATCTACCAGAGGGTAGGAAGGCCCTGCAGAGGGACCTGGACAGGATGGAACAATGGGCAGAGGACAATGGGATGAGGTTTAACATGGCTAAGTGCTGGGTCCTGCACTTTGTCCACAACAACCCCATGCAATGGTACAGGCTTAGGGCAAAGTGGCTTGAAAGCTATGCAGAGGAAAAAAATCTGCAGGTACTGATTGAAGCTTACCTGAACATGAGCTGGCAATGTGCCCAGGTGGCCAAAAAGGCTAATGGCATCCTAGCTTGTATAAGGAATAGTGCAGTCAGCAGGACCAGGGAGGTGACCGTTCCCCTGTACTCTGCTCTGGTGAGGCCGCACCTCAAATATTGTGTTCAGTTTTGGGCCCCTCAGTACCAGAAGGACATCAAGACTTTGGAGCACGTCCAGAAAAGGGCTACAAAACTGGTGAAGGGCCTGGAACACATGTCCTGTGAGGAGCGGCTGAGGGAACTGGGGGTGTTTAGTCTGGAGAAGAGGAGGCTCAGGGGAAACCTTATTGCTCTCTGCAACTACATGAAATTAAATTGTGGGGAACTGGGGGTTGGCCTCTTCTCACAGGTAACTAGTAATTGAAATCTTCTATGATTGAGATCTTATTACAAAATCTCTAATGTTAGAGGTATGTGCTGGACTAATTTTTAAAGCTATTTAGCAAGTTAACTGCTGTGATGTTCTTGTATCAGTTACGACTCCACCTATATCTTTAGACATTGGAAATTTTGTAAGTCAAAATATTCACCTCCTTGCATAATAGTTGTTTTCAGATAGATATAGCTTCCTGTGTGTGTGTGTGCTGGAGGAAGAGGTAGACTGTTATCTGAGAAATTATGTGTAATTAAATGGCAATATATGACGGTTTAAAATGTTAGACAAATTTCAAACAAATACGAATTGCTGAATAAAGAGCAAGTAAGGACATCATAGAGGCCTTACAAGTTCAAATTGTTCTAAAGACATCATTTCAATGTATGTGTGGATTTAATACATCATTCATGTGAAGTTAAGGACTTTGTTTTGAAGAGAAATAGAAATGAAATGTCATGTAGGTTTCTGTTCTTCACTGAAAGCAATTTCATAACATTTTTAAAATGAGGAAAATGATATATTCCTTGTTTTTGAAAGTTTTACAGTAGCTAATTAAGAAAATAAGTTATACTTTTCCATTTTCATTGCCTAGGTATAATGAAATCAGAATCACCTACTGTGCCTTTACAATAAAATCAAGATGAAAAGGAAGAAAATGTTTTTGAACTGGTTGTTAACAAAACACTGCACTGAGTGTAAACCTTTTTGAAATGCAGAGATACCAAATAAAAATATTGAACCAATTTTTTAAACAGGTAATGGTAAGTGATGATGTCCTTGAAAAAAAATTGATTCAACAAAACTGAGAACCTCACATTCTTCATTTATACATAATTACCATGTGGTGAAAACAAAATTGGAGGATATTTTATGGATGCTGTTTTTGGCTGTTTGATATAACTATGTATCTTAAACACAAACAGGTAGCTTCATTTCATTAGAAAATATTTAAATTAATGGTTTAGTCCATAGCTGGTAAACTGAGACTGTTTTTACAACATAATATCTTGTTATCTTTCTGCCTTCTTTTCTTGTTTCTCTAATCCTTCTGTCTTTCTATGGTACAGTTTTTCTGGTAGTCATTGGCAGTGGAGTCTCATTCAACTAAACCAAGCTGTAAGATATTTTAAATCTTCACCAAAATTATAATTTTGAAATGAAAATAGAGAAAGCAGGGGACAGATGTGTTCCCTCAGTTTCACGGAGTGCTGAGATTTCCACGTGTTATCACTTAGATATTACTGTATCTAAGTGCATAAACATTGTTAGCAATGAATGCTGGAGTAATTCTCTTTTGTATCCAAGGTACAATTCACTTTATTATAATAGTGATTAGATTTAGGAAACACATTACTGTTGAAACTGCTAATATGTTTTTATTAACAACCTCAATTGCTTAAAAATTCAAAACCAAACCAAAACAAAAAACAGATCCTCAGTGAAGTAGTTAATCTTGAAAATATGACTGAAACTCTGAACTTTCTGAAATGTTTCTGAAAATTTTACTGAAAAGTCTTGTTGAGAATAACAGCAATTGATGGAATGATAGGAAAGGAAGGATGGAACAGAAAAGATTATAATGCTTAATTGTATAGAGTTTTGGAAACATGCAAGCTAGAATTTAAGTCACTTAAGAGCTTTGAAAAAACTCTCTTTATGAATCTTTCCTTTCATACAGGACTACACTTCACCCTCTTCCTCCTGTGCAGTAAATGAATCAACCTGAAAGCTAAACTTGCACCTGAAGATATTTTCTATGAACAATGGGTGAATCAATGGAGTGAATCTATAATTACAGCTGTATGGTTGAGGGCATAATGTGGCATATAGAGTTTTCTCCAGAGCAAAATTACTTGGACCATCAAACTGGAAAAAAAACACATAGCCATATTGAAACAGAGCCAGGAGTCTGTAAGTCCTGAAACCCTAAAAAAGAAAGAGATTGCAGGCCAATGGAAAATGACAGTGGGAAAACAAAACAAAAGAAACAAACAAAAATCACATCTGTCAAAATTTCAGCTCAGAATGCACAAACAAGAAAACAAACAAAAAGCATTATTTCCCCATAGTTGGACAAACTATGATTATGGTGGCTTTAACTTCTATTTTCAATGCAGTCCACAAAAAAAGCAAATGAGAAATGAAAGAATGAGACTATTATTTCCACTGAAAAATAATTCAGCTTCTCAAGATGAAAATCATTGGGAAATACAGAACATCATCTCTTGCTTTCCACCACAAGACAGAAGGTAATATGTTACAAACTTTATATTTGTATTCCAGGAAATCTGCACGTACATTAGGGAATTCTTAAAAATCCCTGAATCCCAAGCAGGTCCCTACTGAGCAGTTCTAATTTCTTGTACACCTTCATGTGTATATTGGCTCTAAAACTCTCTTGCCTCTAAAATATAAATTATAAAACATTTGCCACAAAACTGATGACTTTCCATAACTGAATCTTTTAGGCATTATGTAATGCTGAATAATGATAACAATAACATTTAAAGTTATTAGAATGATGGATAATAAGAGATGATAAATATAAGGTATATTGAGGGGTCATTTCGAGAGCACAGAAATGATTTTTTAGTTTTCTCAATGTACAGTAATGCCTGAAGTATTTATATGAGCTTTACAATTGGAAAAAGAAAAAAAAAAAAAAAAAAGTTTTCCTATGCAAATACTTATGAAAGTATATAATATTCCTTTTTTTTTTTTTTTTTTTTTTTTTTTTTGACTCATGTTTTTTTCCTTAGCTGGTCTTATGTTTTAAACCAAGTTAGTACAAAACCAGACCATATGGGACCTATCTTGCAACTTGTCATACTTCATATGACATGTTATGTATGACATATTGGGTGGAAACAAAACTTGAGAGATTGTAATTATGCCACCTATTACCAAAAAAGGAAACAGTACCACCAATGAAAGCAACAAGAAGCTTGACCTTCGTGTAAGAAACCTTAAGTTTAGACAGCTTATGAGAAGCAGAGGAGAAATAAATAATGAGAAACAGAGGAGGAATGGATTTCAGGTTTTCAGTCATATTAAGGATGAAATTTCTTGCAGTTATGGGAAAACCAGTGTGTAACTTTGAGAATATCTACTTTTGAGGACCTATTGATAACAATAATGAAAATAGTTTATAACACTTATGTCAAAAGAAAATAGTCTCTTCAAAATTAAAAGAGAATGTTTGTTTTCTTATTGTTTCTCCTCTTTAACACAGAACCACAGAATCACAGAATTTCTAGGTTGTAAGAGACCTCAAGATCATCGAGTCCAACCTCTGACCTAACGCTAGCAGTCCCCACTAAACCATATCCCATTCCTTATTGAATATTAGCTAAAATTTTAGCCATCTGGTTTTTAAATATATATATATATATATTTAAAAGCCCATGCAGTTATTGAATAAGGAGGAAATATTTCATTCATACCTTCTGCTTTTTATTTATTTTTTTCTTACTTTAAAGTTATATTGTGACTCCTGGAATGTTATCTGGAAGAACTGCACAAATAACTATACTTCTATTTACTTACCACATTTTTAGCTCCTTATTTGTAGAAAATTTCATAAGCCACATGACAGCTATTGGCCTGTGCACTCTCCCCACCCCCACTCCTATATCATATATGTTCACTGGAAAGTCATATAATGAATTTATTAAACTTTATCAGGATTTAATCCTTTCTAAAATGTACATGAACAAGCAATATAATTTTTATAGTCATGCGTGATAAAAACTACAGATCCCCTGTATCATGAAATAAATGTCTTGAAGATAAAGAAAAAATGCTAGCAGTCCTTGGATCACTGCCCATGGTACCGATCAAGTGAGCATGATCAATCTGCTCAAAAAAGCAGCCAGCCAATGTGTGACATTGACAGTCATCTTAAAGAAGATATGTTTAAAAATTGCTTAAATGAGCCACTATTTCAGAAGCAAAGGGAAAAAAGAAATTGGAGGGAAAAAGTCTCCATTCCTCAAGAAATTTGAATATTTCATTTTATTGTTGTCCCAAATACAAATGGGGATATTTTGTATATAAAATATTATGTGTGTGTGTATAATATCTGTAACATATATACGTGTGTATATATTGCATATTATACAATACTTTCAGGATGAAAATTAGGAGAAATTTCTTCTCAGAAAGAGTGGTTAGGCATTGGAATAGGTCATCCAGGGAGATGGTGGTGTCACCATCCCTGGGGATGTTTAAGGTTGTATGTGTTACTTAGGAACGTGGTTTAGTGGGTAACATTGATAGTAGGGGGGTAGTTGGACCGGGTGATTTTAGAGGTATTTTCCAACTGTAACCATTCTATGATTTTATGATTCTATATACATTCAAAATGTATCAATATAATATATGTACTTTTCAGATTTTCTTTTGCATTACTATATAAAGTATAATATAGAATATGGAATATATAGTATAAATACATTATATTATGTAATATACAAAATATATTTATATATAGATGTTCATAATAAAACGTTCCAACAGAGTTATTGGAAGTATATCAAAATATTTTGTACCTAATTTTGGGGTTAGTTTATCATTAATTTGAATTTTAGATCTCTTTGATTTAGTGACCAGATGTCTGTGTTTTCTATTTAGGGCCAGGCTATATTTGCATTTCCAGTCATATGATGCCTATAGCACACTACTTTTTTTGGTTATAGGTGAGTCTCAACCGCAGAAAAGTGACTCTGCAGGAAGTTCTGCCCTCAGGAAACAACTCAGCTCCAAAACCTTGCAAAACACTGGGCCAAGACAAAATGCACAGATTAGAAGCAAATATTTAGATTCAACCCCTACTTTCAGCCACACTGAAAGAAACCTCTGTGTATGTGTGTGTGTTTGTTTTTAAAACCCTTTGAAATGGAAGTATCTTGTCTTCATTTTCCTAATAGGAAATAACATTTCAGCAAAATTGAATTTCTCAGGAAAAAATATTTTCTTCATAGAAATTTCATTTTCCCTGAGAAAACAAAATAATTCTAATGGAAAATCCTCAGAATCATCTGGAGCAGGGGAATTTTCTGATGGTGTTTTCTAAATAATTTTACAATGAACTCTAGGAAACAATGATGAAAGTAAACCTTACAAAATGTTAGTTTACTAAAGATTAGACAAGAAGAGAGATTAAAAAAAAAAAGCCCGCAAAATCCATAAACCACAAAAACGTAGTCCTAGTCCTACAGTTAAAATGAGAACAGATTATTCTAGAGAGAGTCCAGCTTTCCCTCAAAGACTTCCTAGTCAGCAACAGCTGGAGAGACTTTCTGAGATAGATAACCGGCATCACCCTGCACAGGCATTCCTTCAGTTCTCATGTAAAGTCTAAAACATGACATCTTCCTGGATATCTTTATGATATCTTTATAATACACATGTCCATACAGGAGGACAACATAAATTCTTTTGAGAAAGAAAGAGTAGTGTAACACTATATATTTTGTATGTATTTTGGCTGTATTTTGATCTCAATGCAACTTCTAAAATAACATGTGAACCTTCTTCTGATATTTCAGTAGGAATGCAAAATATGCATAACACTAAATATAATTTCTGCTGCCTTGTTACAAATTAATAAGCAGCAAACTTCCTTTTAATGGATGCCTCAGTTCTATTTTGGAAATGATGATGTACTTAAGAACAATTGCACCAGCTTTGACCAAATGTTCACCTAGTCAAGTATGCTATTGCACACAGTGACCAAAAGGAGATCTCAGAAGAGTTTAAGAATAGAGTGATACTTCCCTGTAGGGGCATCACAGCTCCAAAAACTGATCTGTGAGACAAAGGATGTTTTAGGATTTTCTTTGCCCAGGCAGGGTTTTCTTCCATGAACTTAGTTCAACTGATATGAACTTTTTATATCCAAAACATGCTGAAAAATCTAGTTTTGCAGTTTAATCTCACTTGTGTAAAGAAATGTTTTTTTAACACCTGTGAGCTATTGTTTCACATGATGGCCCCTTCTTCTTGTGAGGCGAAATGACAATGACCAGCCAGCCATTCACTATTCACCTGATTTCTCAAAGAAAATCTTTAAAATGTCATATCAGATCGATACACAGCAGCAAAATAACAACAATCATCTCACTTAACCTGCACAAATCAGGTTGTATCACACTGGAATCAGTAAGGTTACAAATGAGAGAGCAGCTTGGTCTTTTTCAATTATCAATTCCAGTTAATACAAAAATAAGAATATTTCTCCAATACCTGACGCTGGTTTTCTGTCTCAAGCCTCAGTCTGGCTTCTACACATCTTCTGGTCTCCAGGAAGGCTTGACGTTGTGCTCTGTCTGATAGGTAGCTAATGAAGATTCCTGCAGTGTTCATACACATAAATAACACTGCTTGAGCCGCTATCTGCAATGAACAACAAGCAGGATTTTATCAGGCAACAGAAATAACAATATCAGTTTAAAAAAATAGGAGAGAGAATGACTGCTCTGCAGTCATGTTGGCTGTAAAACTAAATGGTTAGGAAAGTTTTCATAGAAGAATCCCCTGGATCTTAATTAACGGCATCAAACATATAAAATTCTCTCTGCCTCGAGGAAGAAAGATACAGTATTTGGGGGCATTAAACTCTAGTTGAACCACAAATGATGTTTCCAAGAACTGACTCACAGGGCTATAGTCAAGAATGATTACAAACATAATTAACAATTTGTTTTTGCACTGTCTTTTCTGTAGAAGCAACTTTGTGATTTGTTTCATGGTTTAGTTTGAGTGCAAAGCCATATTAAGGAAAACAAAGAGTGTCATTTAGCTAAGAATTACTATCAGTAATAATAGTTATTCTGTTATTATTAACCAAATTAAATAAATTCATTTTCAGCTGAAGTCAAAGCACAAGCTTGCACAATCTGAATCCTGAACCATCCAACAAGGTAAGCTGAAAGCATAACCAAATGCTTTCATAGCCTGTGTCTGTGTACATAAACCTTTTCTTCACTGATGCCTATATAAAATCTACAGTCATTCCTTGTAGAAGGTGCAGGTGTAGTAGAGGTTATTTTTGTGTTTTTGTTGTTGTTTTTGTTATTGTTGTGTTTTGTTGTTGTTTTGTTTTGTTTTGTAAAATCCGTGTAGTTGTTGAATAAGAAGAAAATATTTTATTCTTATGGTCTATGGGTCATGGTCTAGAAATTGCATTTTTGTAGTGTTATCTTATAATCAGTTGCCCTGAAATCCATCTTGCTTCTTCCAATAGAAAACATTTAGCAAAGCTCCCTAATCTCATTGTGATGCTGTGCCTAAGAACTGCAAGTCTCGTTCCTCACATTCATGCGGGCTACAGAAGTGAGATTTGATATCAGACTAAATGCATTTGGCAGAAACTTCAGCTTTATGCATTCCTATATTTCTGAATCTGGAGCATTGTTCTAGGATAGTGCAGGGAATTCATTTACAATTTATATGCCTTGATTAAATGAGTATGCATATCCTGGCTCCAGCTGAAGTTCTGTTTAACCTTTGCCAATAATAGACATCTAGGCAAAGCTTTTGAGAAATAAGGCTTGATTAGCATGATCTTTGCATCTTTCTAGCTTCCAGGATCCTGTGGTTTACAGCACCTTTGAGCTGGAGGTGGCATACTCCATCCATCTGCTCAACAGCCCCCGGTAGATCTACCATGTGCATTTTTCTCTGATTTCTTTCTGAAGCTAATTATACCTTTGGCCCTTATGGCATCTGATGACAAAGATTTCTACAATTTAATTAGGCACTTTGTGATAAATATGCTTCCTTTATTTTTCTTTAATTTGCGTCCCTATCATTTCTTTGAGTGCCGCATCATGTTTTTAATACGAGAAACAGTGACTAATCATTCCCAATTCATCTTCCTTTCAACTTACCTGATTTTACTGAGTTATATCATACCTTCTCTCAGCCTTTTCTTTAAAAGAGGGAGGAATTCAAGAGTATTTAGCCTCACTGTGTTTTTCACAATTCCACCTCTCTACTATTTTTTTTCCTTTCTTCCACATTACCCTGTTTGTCTAGAGATAATGTGCCTGAGACCAGCCAGTTTCCACTCAACACTTTCTACCTTTGCTCCACTATAAAACAGAAAATACAGTAATTCAACCCATGAGATAACTCCTTTTTTTCCACAGGCTTCTAGTAAGTGTATGACGGGTTGACATGAGATAAGACCAGTTTGGATTGCATTGTTCAGCACAACTGAACTCAGCTGTGGGTGGCTGGAGAAGTCAACATTTCATATGATTTTGACCAACCTGAAGATAATCTGTGCACACACACTAGGAAAGCTAGGGTTTAGGGTGACAAAAACAAACAATCAGAAGTCTAGTGTCAGGGTATTCTTGTTTATTTGCAAATTCAATTGTAACATCCACATGAGCCTAGTTCAGTCACCTGTCTCTGCTAATACTCAAGACTAGTTCCACTCGCTTCAGCAGATCTCCTTAGAGCAAATGCAGTAGAATTTGGCCTTCAATTAGATTTCATGAGTACATAATTTGATTTGGACAAAGGGAATTAAGGAAAACATGCTACAGGTAAAACTGCAGAGGCAGAATTTGCTTTTCTTACACATAGTCATCTGACTGAAACAAATCTAAAGAGGAAACTGCTCTGCCTTGCAAAAATGTCAGTCTGTGTCTCTTCTTAATAAAAATGATAATAATTTTTAAAATATAAAAATAAATCCATAAAAGACTTGAGTCTTTTGTTGTCACTCCTTTCTCTTGCTGTTTACAGTGGTCATTTCCAGAAGCCTTGTAGGATTTTCTTTTGCATATCAGGGCCACAGTCCACGGTACACTATGATTTTATAAGATGCGTGCTGTTTCAGATCTTTTTGACTGACCTGAAGATAATTAACGCTCACACAGTAGGAAAGCTGAGGTATAGGGTGAAAAAAGGGAAAATGTTTTCACATTTAAAATTCCTTTAGTACATTTTTACCTTGCACAGGACTCAAATAAGTAGCTATAGCAGAAATATCAGGTAATCTTAAAAGCCATGAGTGATACATTTTGATGTTAAATAGAGCTCTGGGAGGTCTGCTTCTCATATATATTATAAATTGCAGACAAAAAGAGTATCCATCACCATGCTGCTTGGGAATATTTGTGTAACAGGACCTGCACTGTCCATGCTGAACCTGCGGTTGCACATGACTGAAAGCACGATGAATACAGATAAAGAAAGTTACTTGAGAAGATCATGCAGGTGGTTAGAAATAGCCATAAAAATATTACTCTAAAACTTTGCTTTCCACATTTCTCAGAGGAGGTAATTAAAAGTTTAGTTCACAGAGAAATCACTTGTCAAATCAAATTTACATTTATAAAGTATCCTTCATAGAGGCACCTTAGGGCACTTTGCAAAGTTGATGTGAAAAACAAAAACAAAAACAAAAACAAACAAACAAACAAAAACAAAGGCAACGAAAGGAGAAAATGCAGGTCAGACAAGTTTAAACTTAAATTTGACAGTACACATGGTTCTGACCAATTCATCTATATTTGTGATTGTATGAAAAGGGTTTTGCTGGAGTAGCTGAAAACAAGATAATATTTAGAGTGAATTTGGGAACAACCAGATCTCAGGCAAAGAAACAATTAAAAGGCACTGGACACAGCTGGTCAGGTGGAAGTATTAATCAAAGTAGGTACAGTATAGGGAACAGGGATGGAGAAATCATTAAAAAGACAGTGAAGGAGCTCAAAAGACTGTTGTGAAGTGGTAGGTGAATCCCAGACACAGAAAGATTATCACAACAGAACTGAATGTAGTTCAGGGAACTGGAAATTCAGAAGGGTACTGGTGAGGGAGTTTGTCTGAGCTGTTGAGAGCAGAGCTGGGTTATGCATAAAAACAGCATTTAGTAGGCATTTCTGTTAAGAGAAACTAGTTGAGTTTGTCTTGATTTGGAGTTTATGACTGTTTCCAGGAGTGTATACTCAGAGAGTGAGTTAGGGAGGAGTTTGCAAATGTCAAAAAGTTTTAGATCTTCAAAAATCATAACTGATGTGTGTTTGAATTCTGCCATGTGCTTCCTCGTTGAAAAAGTGCTTTTGTCCATCAGGGAATTTAAATCAATAAGGTCTGCTGTAGGGTCTCCTAATTCAGTGCTTTCTGAGACCTGCCAGTAATAGACATTTCTGCAGTGCATAGTGCCTGACTAAGCTCAGCACTTCCAAAGAGCTCTTAACCTAAGGTGCAGTAAATAATCAATATTCAACAAATCCAAAAGATTGGAAATATGTTGACAGTCAGCTAACCCTAAAAAAGAGTCACTACCACAGAGAATCTTTATCATGAATAGTTCAGCCAAAGGTAGCATACATCTATATGGAAAGCACAGTGGAGATGGAGGAGAGAAAGCTGAAAAAGCCTAGGAAAAAAATCTGAAATGTGCAGGAACACTGAATTTCTGTGTTATCACCCCAAGTGCAGACAGAAGAAAACAAACAAACAAATAAAACTAGTATGCTCTGCAGAAATAAACCTAATATTAAGCTTCTTAGCAGGTGATTTTTTTTTTCTTCTGTATAGAAACAAAACAGTGTTGGGGCTAATCTCACCAAAACACATATGAAAATTAAAGAAATTATTTTCTACATAATCTCTAGCTGGACATTCTCAAGAAAGATTAACACTAAAGAACAGAAATTTCATTAATTCCTGAAATGAGCCTGTGGGAAATTATTTAATTCTTTTCCTATTTGTTTTTCTAATTTAGGATTGGCTTCAATAGCAGATTAGAGTGGTTCTTGGCTGTTTTGGGAAAACTAGGAAAGTAAAGCTGTTGTGCTACTTTAAGAGTGTTTTCAGAATGAGCCACATAAAGAACTGGTTGCTATGGTAATTATTATTGGTTAATTAGGTTTGGAGAAGCATTTTGATTCATAATTAGTTGTTTAACTAAAAATAGCAGCTTGCCACAAGGTTGGATTTTGTACCTAACGTCTCAGAAATCTCCCCATTTTCCCTTCCCCTTTCCTAGGTTACATAGAGGGGAAATAATTTATGTTTTTTTTTTTTAAGAACTGATCACCAGAAATGAGCTGAGGGTTGCATGAGAAGTGTGGGATTTGAGACCAAAATGCTCTACTTTGTGTAGAACAAGAACATGTGGCAGTACAGACTCCAGCACTCTCTCACTGCTGGGCTGTAGCAAGCCTCTATCTCCAGCTGAGACCATGATTTTATGAATCAAAGCTCTTGGCAGCAAAACTAGTAAGTACCTGTATCTCTGTGCTGCCTCTTGCCCACCTTGATCCCTCAGCACAGCTTCTTCTTTATCGTGCCAGATCAATTATTTGTGGGACCCTACTGTGAACTGTATCAGGGAACTTGGCCAACTTAAAAAACAAACACTTGGTGTTGGCAGTGATTTTCCTATCTAGAGCAGTTGTCTGATTGAGTTCACAGCACAGTCTCCACAGGGAGAGGAAGCACGTGAGTATTCATAGTTGGCACTGCTGCCAACTCATTAACCAAAATCATTGCTGCTTTATTGTTAAACCACCTTGTAAAGAGTTTTCTTATTTCCCATGTTCACTCCATCTGACTTCTCCTGGGACTCTGCTAAATGACAATGTGTGTTTGTTTTAGATTATGAGTACTTCTTCATCAAAGTTTATTGGAGACCTACCTGGCCCACAAAAGTGCCCAAACTGCTGCCTTGATATTCCAGAAAGCTCATCTGTTCCTGATCCTCTACATTCTCCAATTGTACAACATCTGTTTTATTGCTGCTCACAGCTGGAGTGAGTGTTAATTCTTTTATCTGATCCAAATATACATAATTTACTGAAAGTTAGGAATATAGCATATACCTGAGAAGACAGGGAGAGAAAAAGGGGTGTTGTTTATTGATAGTAAATTTAGTCAAGCACAGACTGTGCTGATTAAGAGGGGTGTTTCACCCCACCCATCCCTGGTTTGTTAAATGTGAAAGCAGCTATTTTTCTAAGTATAACCTCCTGGATATAAAGCCTTTTCATTTAGAACTGAGTTTTATGGTTCAGCTGTGCACAGCTCCCACAGGAACATCAGCTGATTCTTCAAAAACTCAGACCTCCTTTCAGGCCTCCAGGAGAGCAAAGCTCTTTTAAGAATCTTGGTCTTCTTGCTTCCAAAACTGACACTAGAGGACTTCATGATGTACTTAGGAGCACAGTCTGGCCCTTAAGATGCAGGAAATCTGTAGCCTCAAAGGCTGGTTAGCCCTGTCTAACAAAATATAGGGTGTACCCCAAGGAACGAATAGATCATCCACAATGGGAATAACTGGTCTCAGCCATGGTCCTCTCCATGCTATTTCAGAGTATTTTAACAAACCTATTGTTCCTGCACTGCTAATGATTTAGAAAACAAAGACCATTTTCCTTCTGAACATTTGTGTAAAATCAATTATTCTAGTTGAAGATAGAATTCAGAAATACATATCTTTAATATTCAGAATAAGAGGTTTAATTTACTGTTAGAGAAATAGCTATTTCTTTCTCGCTCTTTCCATCTCATTGAATCCATTAGGAATGTAGAAAATTGAATGTCTGAGTAAATTGTTCACCAGTAGCTCAAACCATACAATTTGGCAGATCACCTATCAACCATGTTTTACAGCATGGTGTGGTACAAGAGATCTTCCAGGAAAATCATATCATATCAGACACGTAAGAGCTGACATAGCTTGAGTGATGTACAGAGGCAGTCAAGCAAATACATAACCCTGCTAGTGCCATTGAACAGCCACAAATGTCAAATTATTTTCAGCACATCACATCCAACTCCCCTTGAGTCAGGCTAAAATTTAGGATTCAGACAGAACCTTAACAACAACAAACATCTATTCTGGGACTGCTGATAATCTTTTGGTACTTTTCTTTTTATGAATATTAAATTGACTAGACATGTCTGGGACATTGTCATAGTAGGGTCATATCCCATACTTACAGGTGAACAGACAGAGGTGGGTAAATGATCTTCATTAGGAACAGTTTTCTATGGATACAGGGTAGTTTGCTGAACCCTCTCTCTGACTGTCATCTAGGAACTGGTCTTGAGCTATACAATGAAATCTGGTGATCATATCACCTGTTCACAGCTCTCTTTTGTCATCATTTTGCACACAGGATGCTGTTTAGAATGAACGGTCTTGCTCTTTCTGGTGAATAACCTCCTCTATTCAGTATTGTGTCTACTGGGTAAGTATCTTTTCCTTCTGTTCTCAAGACAGCTGCATTGCAGTGTAATTAAAAGAAGAAATCTAATGCCAAACCTTCCAGGTGTCATCATTTGATTGTCCAAAAATGTCACCTCATTTAGTGTGTTTAGGTAAACACAAAAAGTTCAAATAGAAATTTCTATTCTCTTTTCAAAATATATGTAAACTTGAAACCATGGTACATGCACTACAGAATTACTTTAAATTACCTAGGCTGTCTAACCAAGAGTAGATCCTGTAACACCACCCCCCTCCCCCCTCTCCCCACCTTGCTCAAACACACACACAAAAAATGATAAGGCACAACACAAATGCCTCCATAGTAGAGAAACACACTGGAAGCAACCCATGACAGTCATAGAGGGGAGGTTAGGAAACTGCTGAAGTGATGATATTAGACTGCTCACTGCTTGGAAGGGAATGCAAAGCAGCTGTAGATTTTCCCTTTCTGCACTTTCTAGTTTCAGACTCGTGAAGATCAGACTGTCTGACTTTTCCTTACGCATCTTTTTATGCAGAAGCTGATCTTCATTGCAAGCTGTACATTTACTCTTCAAAACAAATACCAAGTAATTACATTTAATAGAAGCCACATCCCATTTAAAGCCACAAGAAAAATAAATTGTTCTTAATAAAAGTGACTGCATCTAAACAAAGATTTATAATTATTTTATCTGAAATGGGGAAGCACATGCAAAACGTCATAGATATTAGGAATGAAAAATCATTCCTGGTTTTTTGGACCAACCCTTACCAAATGCTGATTTTTTTACCCTTGCTACATAGGTGGACAGTCAAATTCTAGATAACTATCTCCCACTTCAGATGCACCAGTATTTGGAGAGCAGATTTCAGACATCATAGCTAACTTCTCATTGACAAAAAACTTCTAGCTGATACCCAGCCTGGAAATGTCTGAGATCTTCATTGAGTCTGGACACCCTAAAACTGGGACCTCTAAAACGAAAGCCACTTTTGGAAAAAATTCCCAGTTTTTCTCAATAGTTCTCTCTAATCTAATGCAAGATAGTAAAGGGCAGAACTAGTACTTCCTTTAATAGATTATACAACTGATTAGGAGGAATGGTAGAAAAAAAGATCACAAAAGCTGCTTTGCAGCATTGGAAAGAGTTTAACCACATTTTAAGGAAAACTACTTAATTGGTAGTCTATATTTCTACTAAATGGGTTTGTGGTGGTGTTCTGCACAGCTGTTTTTATTGCTGTAGATAATGGCTCTTATCCGAAGTAGGATGTCAAAACTGAGTGAGCGATAATTATGTTTGGAGAGCTGACAGCAGTTCATCTTTTCTGACACACTTTGTTGCTGTTTTCATCTGATCAAATGTATGTGCATCCCAGCAATTACCTGCAGTATGTACTCCACATCTCTTCCCAATGGAACTGGCAATTGCTATGATTTGTGTGCAGGTGACCCTGATTCAGTGCAGTTTACAGAATTATAGCAGCCTGCACAAGAGAAGCTTGCCTAGCTATGTTAGGTCAGGTTGTATGTATTTTCCTCTGAATTATCAAGATGAGACCATAGGTGGAGGAAAGATTTTGCAAATCACTTTTTTTCTCCTTTTTAGTTCTGCAATGGAAATAAAAATCTGTAAAATGTAATGATTTTAAAACCTTTTCAGATTCTTCATTAAAGAATAAATACTCTCTTATGAAAGGCAGTCTAGTCCAGGTAAGAGTAAGCCTAATACTTTTTTTTTTTTTTTTTTTTTTTTTTTTTAAACAACCAACCAACCAACCAAAAAAACGATTTAACTAAAATTGTACTGAAAATACTGGTAATGAAAAATAAATGAGGGTATCATCATCTTCAGTGTTATTTTCCAAATTATATGTGTTCTTCAAAACATGCTTCTACTCTGACTGGAAGCTCTGCTGATCAGATGTTTGTGTTAATCAGTTATACCTGCTGGCAAACAAACAAACAACCCCCCACAGCTGCTCCTTTTTTAAACTATTAGCCTAAAAAGCCAAAACAGTGCTGGAAATAAAAGCTATTTACACTTAATTATCAGTATTTTTAACAGAAGACTAAAGTTTCCCCACAGCTACACCTGTAACTGGCTGTCATTTTGCACAGGTGTTGTTAGAGAGGGAGTTAGCACAATGAATCTACAGCTGATTTATGTACGAGACCACAAACATCAACTTTCATAATTTCAGGTTATGTTGTAGGCCATCTAGCTCAGAAATGATAAGGAAAACAATTCCTCCCTTCAGATATCGTATCATGGGTGCTTTGCTTGCATTTTTATATATATATATATAAAATTGTGTGTGTGAAAAGGACCTGAAAGCCACAATATATGCAATTAATATTCCCTGTGCTTATTCTTTCTCTCACTATCTCCTTTTGTTGTTGACTATGACGACTATGAAAAACAAGAAGAGACAGACAGCAATATCCCCTCCTAGCAAAGCATTAAGAAGAGAAAAAACAAAACAAACAAACAAAAAAAGGTTCTCAGCTATTCCTGATGCTAATATTAGGTTGTAAACATGACAGATTGAAGCACCTGAGTCCTGCCTTTACTTTGGAGAAATCTTAGGTAGCATGAAGATGGTGGACTGTATTCTGGTTTGCCACTTTGCACTGACTATACTTGGGAGAATACAGGATTTCAAGTATCCTTAACTGCATTAATTACCAATGATAATATGTCTTCAGGGAGTCTTGGAGAGACTGCAGGAAATAGAGACTGTGAGATATGGATGAGCCTGTAAAGAAAACTTTAGGATAGTTTAGGATGGGGTAATAGGGTCCAGGAGCCTTTGTTGAGGTGAACACAGCTCAGGTGCAGTAGCAGGACTGAATCTCTCTTTTCCAAGCTTAAATGAGAATTTTGTTGAAAACCATCTATTATTATCCAATACTCTTTAAAAGTCTCTTTTACCTCCATTTTTTAACTCTCACTTAATAACTATCCTGGATAAAAAATAAGGAAGGGACATGGGAGCAAATGGAAATATACTGGACAAAGGACATGAAAAGTTACAGCATTCCAGACCAACGGATTAAAACTTTATCTCACAGAGTTAGGCAAGGACAAACATTTTCCTTTGTGAAACCTGTGGGTGTTGTTTTGCTATTAGTCATGGTGAATGCTTCAGTGTGGTGAGCTAGAAGTCAGACTGACATCAAAAGTACAAAGAGTGCTGTGGGAAAAAGTTGACTCAGTCCTTTGCCTGGCAAAATATGCCGTAGACAAATAATAAAGGATTAGGGCTTTTTTTTTTTGCCACTTTGCTACCAAAGGAGATGTATAGTAGAGGATGCATTCTGAATTAACACTAGTGTGATTAGGTAGGACTAGTTCCTTTGAAGGCAGTGGACTATTCTGGTGTAAAACAAAGATGGGATTAACATTAAACCCTGATATTTACAGTGGGCCAAATACTCCTTGCTTGACAATACAAGACATGCCTTTGTTTTTGCTGCTTGTGTAAGCATAAGAAATAGAAACTGAACTGTTCATGGAATATTAAATAAATTATACAAGACAAAATAACCACTGTCTCTGATCTTAAATAATAAATTCTGCTGAAACCAATGAGAACTGCTGGAGAGTATTAAATCTTCATGGATATAATATAAACTAACAGAAGATGCCTCAAATGGATTAAATCAGCATATCTCTGTATAAGTAATATAAGGTTTGATCCAATGTGTGGCCACAAATTGTACCCAGTTTTGCTGTTCAGACTTTGTTTAAAAGCAGCCACTTGGGAGCAAGGTCACTGGTAACCTGTTCACATAGGAACTTACAGGTTTCAAAGGAGTATTTGCTTGAACAAAGCAGTGTTTGATATGAGTGAGCATTTAGCTCATGTATCTACTGTATAGATCAATATAGCAGCAGTCATGATATGTAAACATTGCTCTCTTAGAAGCACTCAGTAGATGAGTACTTGAAAAGAAATTGTAGCCTTGGATATGAAGGGGTAGGAACACTGAGGCTGACAATGTTGTGTTTCATGGAAAAAAAAAAAAAAAAAAAAAAAAACCACACCACAGAATTTAAGTCAAGAATCAGCTGACGAAGTGGATTTTTTTACTGAAATTTCAGGAAAACGGGAGAACATTTGTTCTGAAACTTAAAGAAGGAAACCAGACACAAGCAGTTTTAGAAAGAGTTCATCCCAACTGGTTGATGTTTTTTGGATGCCAGACAGTGCAGCAGTCAAGTCTATGAAAAGGCTCAAGGGGAAAGGAGACAGTCAGTGCTAGGGTAAGATATTTATGTTTAATGCTTGATAAAAATCCTGGTCTTTTTGATGGAGATATGCCTACCAGCTCTGATGTTTTTTTAAGCAGTTTCCTCCAACAATCTTGGTTTGCTAACTATTAGAACACAAGTGAAACAAAATATTTCAGATACCCTAAGAAATCACTAGTGTTTCCTTCTTGTTAACAAATTGATTTTTTTTTTTTTTTCATGCTCTACAAACATGTTAGCTGTTGATATTAAATGGACATCAGATACTGTACAATAACCACATGTGAAAACTGTATTAAATTATGGAGAAAAGCAAGAACATGCTTAAATGTCGTCTTCATGTTGCCCTCCTCATGAACATCCACATCACCTCAATTTGTCATTATGTAAACATAAAACTGACATCTTCTTGCAATAAACAAACAACATAGTTGTATCATAAATATGTTTTTCATGCATTTTGAACTTCTTTTTTTTTTTTGTTTTTTTTTTTTTTTTGCTTTCAGATGTATTCCTCTGTGTTATTAAAAATAGTGAAAATCTCTAAGTCATGTCAAATATTTTTTTCTCAAAGAGAAAAATATTAATCAAAAAAGTAGAACCAGTCAATCTGAACACCTCATCCCAGATGCTATTTGAATATAACCATATATATATATACACTCATACTTGGGAGTCATGTCTAGAGACAGGTAAGACAAATTTGGAGAACTAGAAAATTTTTATGAAGGGCTTTTATAGAAAAACGAACAGACAAAAAAGCAAAAACTACAAAAATCCCACACTAATACAAATCAAACCAGTTGAGTGATTACTTGTGTGTTAAAGTTTTTTTTTTTGTTTGTTTGTTTGTTTTTGTAGGTAGGTAGGTAGGTAGGTAGGAGCAAAGAAGCACAACTACTGTGTTTCTGGGCAGCTCAGCCTTGCAGGTGTGCAAATGCCTTTTTCAGACTGGTACAACTGCAGAGGAATCTAGAAGGGAAAATGTGGTCACTCAGAGATACTTAAGATTCGGGTAGCTTGTGGGCAACACCAGGGCAGGCTTTATAGGAATAGAGCATTACTGATGCTCATTTTGAGTATACTTAAATTTCACTTTGAAGTCCTGCCTGAAAGTCAGCCCCAGGACTCCAAACACACACAGAGCCTTCGTGAAGAACCACGGGCTCCTTCAAATAAATGGCTTTTGGTGCTGCATAGCACAACCTGCTCAAGGAACAGGGTTATGATTCACAGCAGAGTGTGACACAAGCATTCTCAAGCCAGCAAAGACCAGTGGTTATCTGTTCATACGCAAACTTCCCATCTCAAGCCTAGAAGTATGCTGGGCACATGCACTCTGCACTGTACCCATCCAAACAAGCCTAATGACCTAGTTCTGAAGGTCAATGCAAGATGGGGTAGCAGAGCTCTGTCTCTGAAATTGAAATGGAAGATTCTGCCACCAGAGTTGTCCACTACACAAAATATTTCCTTGGAGACCTGGAAAGACATCAGTCTGCATAGCCTTCTTTTCACAGTCTCACAGAGGAAAATTTCACTTAGGGATTTTTTTTTTTTTGGTGTGTGTGTGTGTGTTCTGTTTTGTTTTGTTTTGTTTTGTTTTGTTTTTTCAATAGATTCCCTTGAATGAAAGAATGACTGGACCAAAGTCTCACTGTTCCTGACATCAAGTTGGAAACATCAGAGAGGTTCTGGAGTTTCCAGAGGGGTGTACACTATTTTTGAAATGAATGCCATAAAAACAGTTTGATGAGGGACGAAAAATGTGGTTATGGTCACTCTCAGCTTCCAGTTTCCTCTGACCTCAAATTGAAACTGAAATGGAAGAGTCATTTTCACTGCTGTTTGAAAAATCTCTACTCTAGGAGATAGAGGGTCACGTTGACCTCAGTATTCAATAAAAACTTGCTGGATTACAGGGGAAGGTTCTGCTGATCTGCAGGACTTGCAATTGCAAGCGGTGGTACCTCACTAGCCAACTTGCTCCAGGGCTTCCAGCATCTCAGCAGTACCATTGGATTTGAATAGGATCATCCAGATGTTTCAGAAAAGTATGTTCTTATCTACAAACTGTTGTGTCTGTCTTCAAAATTATGATAAAAATTTAAAGTAAATATGGGTTGACCTACCTCTACTCTACCACCCTAATTCCAGTAAGAAAAACAAGAGTGTCTGTATTATACATGTGCTTTACGCCATCTTTTATTCTGAACAGAAAACCCAGCATGAATTTGCAGAGTATTCATCATTACTAAGCAATTCCTGTATCAGGCAGGAGTCGAAATGGCAAACTAAAAATATTTTATTGAAGATTTCTTTATAGTTGATTTGAATTTCTGATGCTGATTTTGTAGTCTGGAAATAAAGGCATTTTGCTGAATGAGTGTATTGCCTTTCACAACATGAAAAACATGATTATCCTGGCAAGGTCAGAGTTTATTGCCCTTGAAGAGAACATTATCCACCATGTTCCCTGAATTACAATTGTATGCTGCTAAGAACCTTTATTGGAGAAGAAAAGGAGCATTTTGTGTCTGTTCAAAAGTAAATGCCCAATTCTCTGCTTTCTGGCAGGGGTAGAAATCTCAGCCCTAGGAAAAGTGCTCTGCTACTCCAGCAACATAAAACAGCCTTAGGTCTGATGAAACCGTCTTGAGTGTCACACAAAGAGAAAAAAGCAGATTCTACAAGAAGATGCTACGAGAAGCACCACACTCACACACTCTCATCCAGGCCAGGGATTTCAACCTGATCTCCAAAGTGGAGAGATACAGATTTGAAGGGTAGATCATTCAGTGGATAAGGAATTGGCTTGGAGGTCACACCCAGAGAATGGTGGTCAATGCCTATATGTCCAGGTGGAGGCTGGTGATGAGAGTTGTCTGTCAGGGGCCTGTCCTGGGACCAGTATTGTTTAATAACAATGACATAGACAATGGGATTGTGTGCACCCTCATCAAGTTTGCAGACGACACCAAGCTGAGTGGTGCAGTTGATACAACAGAAGGAAGAGATGTCATCTAAAGGGACCTGGACAAGCTTGACAAGTTGGCCCATGTGAACCTAATGACATTCAACAAGTCCAAGAGCAAGGTTCTGTCTGGGTGAGGGCAATCCCAGACATGAATACAGACTCTTCTCTTGGAAGAGGTTATTAGATTCTGACATTTTCTTGCACTATCAGCAATATTATTGGTTAATTTTGAATTAATGGCTGATCCACAGTGTCCTTAGATAACCATAGGTATAAATTCTTGAAATTGTGGAATTTCAGGCTACATAAATGAAACTAGATCAGACTAATCTGTCAACTTCAGTGAAGGGATCATTAGTAATACAAAATGGTTTGCTTCTTTGGAAGCTGAGAGGTGAGAACAATTCACATCAGAGCCATAAATAGGAGCCAGTATCATTTACTTATAGAAAGTAGGGCATGAAGGTATTTTCCAACTTTATTGATTCTACGATTCTATGATTCCATGAAAGGACCCTGACAGGTCATTTAAGCCATGCTCCAGGTCCTAGATGCTACCTAAATAAATTCTAACAAAATGCCTCTCTAAACTGCTCAATTATATTTCAGGATGAAGCCTCCCAGGCAAATTGTGGTTAGCCTCCCAGGCAAATTGTGGTTACCTACATATCTTTGTTGCAAAGTTTCTCCTACTATCTAATGCAAATATTCTTTTTAGTAAATTAAGACCATTGTCTCTCTTGTTAGCTATAGATGAAACTAAGAACAATTATTTTCTTCCTTTCTGTAGCTACTTCTCCCATACTTGAAGGCTGTCACAGCTTCCCTTCAACTTTCTTCTCTAGAGTTATCCTCTATTCTGAAATCAATACGTTTAAAGATCAACAGTGCTTTGCTGGGAGGAGGCTAATTAGTATCTTTTTAAAAGAAGGATAGTGTCAATTGCTCAAATATGGTCCTAACTGCCTAAGGGTAAACCTGCCTCCAGCTTACTTTGGTAGCTAAGGTGGCTGAGGAAGCTGCAGTGAAACCACAGTTCACAGCTAGGTATGTCAGATACCTCCTAACACTTATGTAACGTTTCAAACAGGGAGGGAAGCTGAATGGTTGCCACTGGTGAAGAAGCTTTGTTATCGATGGATAGAAAGGACATGTACTTACTGATATTCTTCAAACTTTTCCACCTGCAATATTACTCACACCACAAGGATCTAGTAGGTGAAGACAGAATCATTCCCTGAAAGATTCACTAATTGTATATGTGCCTGATGTTTGCTATAAGCTTGTGCTCCAGGGCTGCATGATATCACCGGGTGGGGATGGTGATAAGTCCATAGACTTCTTCCATGAAGAAGTGTAGTACCATGCCACATGATGACATGATACAAGCCTGCAGTTATGTCTCAGTGCAGGATTTGAGGCTGAAATGGACTGAAGTGGGTGCAGAAAGCATGGCATGTATGCTAAACAAGGTCCTGTACTGTGAGCACAGGAACTCTGCCCTGCCCTAGCTGTGTGTTTTGTCCAGACTGAACAATCCCAACTCTCTCAGCCTCACTTCATTGGTCAGAAGTTCCAGCCCTTTAATCATCTTAGAATGAGAGAATCATTTAGGTTGAAAAAGTCCCTTAAGATCATCAAGTCCAGCCATCACATACCAAACACGATCAAATCCATCACTAAACTATGTCCCTAAGCACCACATCCACACGTCTCTTAAATACCTTTAGGGACTGTGACTGCACCACCTCCCTGGGCAGCCTGTTTCAACATTTAAACATGCTCTCCTTGAAGAAATTCTTCTCAATATTCTAAATCTCCCTTGGTGCAACCTCAGATCGTTTCCTCATGTCCTATCACTTATCACTTGAGAAAAGAGACCAACAACCACTTCACTATAACCTCTTTTCAAGTAGGTGAAGACAATGAGTTCTTTCCCCAACCTTTTTTTGCTCCACACTAAACAACATCAGTTCCATCAGCCACTCCTTATGTCTTGTTTTCTAGTCCCTTCACCAGTTGCCTTTCTCTGGACTCACTCCAGTATGTCCATTTCTCTTAAGGAGCCATTTCTCTTAAGAATTTAAGGAGCCCCTTAGCTTACAGAAGTCAAAAGGTACAAAAGGTGACTACCACCCTGTACTTTTAGGTCCCTAGATCACATATGAATAGGCTATAGGCCAGATGACTCCAGTGAGTAATTGCTATGACTGTCTACCCTTCCAGATTTTGTAGACCACAAAGTTCCTACAAGGTCTTTGAGAATTTTTGTATGTATGTCTTTATGATTTATGATCTTTCCTTACTTGTAGGATGCTCTAGTGTTTTTTTTTTTTTTTTTTTTTTTTTTTTTTATTCTTTGGATTTTCACTATACGTTAAAGGATTCTATGTTCTGACTAAGGAATTTGAAAGTTCTTTGTAAATCTGCAACTGCTGATCAGCCAGAAGAAGACAGTCTGATTTCTAGATTATAGTTTGAGTTTTTAATGATAGTAATTATGAAAAATGTCTCTTAATTAATGGCATGTGTATTTTCCATTTTTAAATTGCACCTATAAACTCCCTTTAAATATACACAAACTTTAGGAACATAGTAAATATTATTTTGACTTGCAAATGTAATTACTGAACCAGAAAGCAAGTTACAAAACAAAAACAACAAAAAAAGAATAAAAAAGAATAAAAAAGAATAAATCATGAAATTCCACATCATTACCTTTACTGAGTATTTGTATCTATCTAATATGAATATATGCAAATCTATGAAGTAGTTGGAAACTTTAGAACTTTAAATATGGGATATTATAATTTTTGTATTAGATAGATTAGGTTACAGTTAGTATAGCTACAGCCTTTGGAGATAAGGATAGACTGAATTCTGAAATGTGTTCCAACTTTGGCTAATTGTGTTCTAACTAATGTGTCCTAACTTTGGTTAATTATTTTTGGGCAGCAGAGAGTTCAACCTGAGACCTAGATACCCCAGCCAGTTTCACACAGTGCCCAGGAAGGAGGAATTGCTCCTGGCCCAAGAGCTTACAGCATTTGCACAAAGATCAAGATTTGATCTCTTTTTTTCCTTCAATTCCACGTGAAAGGGTTTGAATCTATATAGCCATGTTAGGAAAGATCTCTATTAAGGCAACAAATGAATCCAGGTGGGAATGTACTCCATTCCAATCACTGAAACTGCTTCACTGTTTGGATGTGAAAGCAAGAGTCATGGGGTCATGAGAAGGACATCTGAGGATGAGGCTTACTCTGTAACCCATACACAGACCTCTATAAACTGTATGGCTTTTACTGTATGGACTAATGTAAAGAGATCATAGAGTCATTTATGATCTGGCTGAAGTAGAAGACAATTATACAGAGCCAGGCTTTTTTTTTTTAAAAAAAAAAAAAAAAAAAAAAAAAAAGATGAGTTATAATGAAACCATTACCACTACATTCAGCACATTCATTTTTTAACAAAACATGCGTGGCTGACAAGTCAGTAGTCTTCTTTTTACATCATGGAAGGTGATGGGCATGTTTTGCACAAAAATCTCAAAGCAATTGAATGTATTAGTCACATATTATAGCAACTGAGAAAGGCAAATTTTCAAATCAACTGAAGCACAGAAACATAAAGTGATGTGTGTGGGTCAGCACAGGCCATTGATAAATTTAGTGATGAAATGGGAATGATCCTCACTCCCAGTCCCTAGCTGAAATCTGTGATGCATACAACTCCTTCTTCTAAAAGAATATGCATGTCTGGCACGTTAAATTAGAACCATGCTGAGCATGTGTGGGATGATTTCCACATCAATTATAACCCTATCTAGTATGCACGGGGAAAAATATTAATACTAATAAACATTAGATACTTTAATATATGACAGAAATCACACGATAAAAGAATGTGTATATCTAGATCTTGTTCAGTTACTTGAGTAACTGCCATAAGATCTAATTCATTTCTTTAACTAGGATCCTTACTCCTTACTTGATGCCTAATATATTATCACATAGATCTTCTATGCTGATTGATTTTCCTGGTTATTATTATTTCTTATTTGCATCATGATGATACCTCTGGATTTACTGATGAAGTTTCTACCATGGTAGACCTAAGGCGAGCAGGAGAGAACAGATCACTCCATTCTTGAGTAGCTCCCAGGTAAGCAAAGCAGAGGAGTGTGAACAAAGGAGAAATAACAGAATACATGGAGATTGTATCCCTCCAAAGAAATAAACAGTTTTTTCCTAATTAGGATTCTGCGTCTGTTGAAAGCTTCCGTTGATTTCAGTAAAGAATGATTTCTGCATTTTCTTTTTAAGGGACTGTACTGTTAGAAACAAAGGCAAAGATATTAAAAAATAAAAAAATAATAAATCCAAAACTGTAATGATCAAGTCAAATTTGAAAACCAAAACTGAATAGGTAGAAGAATTGAATAACTCAACTCATTCAAATATTCTTTCATTTATACCAGGGACAATTGTTCCTTAGATTAAAGCTAAGACCATCTTACAAAATGACAACACCAGCATCAGACTATTCAGGATATACATGGTTATTTGTTGGGGTAGTGAAAAAAAATTATTTGAGTTCATTTTATTTTTTATGATAATGTGCTCCAGCCATTTCTCAGACTGCAACACTGGTTAATTAATGAACTTGGCAGCCTTCCTCTCTCTTCTAAGGCTAACTGCATGAAACCTTGCAGCATCAGAAGCCGGCAAATGAAGTAGCAGCACTTCTTAAAATAGTTGCTTATAAGCAAAACTTGCATGAGGGAATATTACTCTGTCAGCCAATGACTGTCTGGCTTTGCAGTTCACCCTGTGTTCATTTCCTGATAATTTTTGTTCTAGATTATGCAGTACCACACTCATATCTCTGTCTGCAGACTTGGGTGTTTGGAGAGATAAGAATGACAGAGCTCACTCCAAGATATTCCTGGAGGACTTGGATGTCCACGTTTGTGCTCTCCTCCAGAAGAAATGCAGATTCAGAGCAATGTTTCTAAACAGGCTTCTTTGTTTACCTAAAGCTCCTAATGTCTGTGGGATTCCTTTCATTACACTCTGTGGGCTTTAAATCAAGTCCCTAAATCAAGGTTTTGAGAGTTTCTGTGTCAGTCACATCCTAGTAAGTTTTCTTAGTAAGATCCTTAGTACCAAGAAATGCTGTGCAAGAACTCAGTACTTTCTGTGATTGATCCCTTTTGGCCATCCAGGTCTCTTTTATCCCTGGTTTGAATGAGTGAGGCTAGCACCAGAATGCTCAAAATTCACTGCACCAATAACAGTGATTTGCATTCATCTCCCTTCTTGGGCCAGATTGCAACTCTGCAATCTCTGCTGCGCTAGGGATGGGTACAAGCTGCACTGCAACAAGAACAGAGCAGAAGAAACTGAGTTTTTCTCTGAAAGGGAAGTTAGAGATGAAAAAAATTAACAACAACAACAACAACAACAACAAACAAACCCTCAGAAGCCACAATAAGGGACGTCATACACGTAATTTGCAAACATATGACTGCAAGAGTTTAAGACAGAAATGTATGTTGAGTGCCATCCTCTAATAGGTCCTTATACAACACATGATAAACCATGTCTGAGATTGAGTATAAAGTAGCCAGAACGATGAGCAAGAGGAGAACTAGCTAGAAGGGAACTATGAAAGACAGAGAGTATGTCTTAAATCTATTTCCCTATGATTTAGAGTTTCACTATGAGGTCTTTCCCCTATATTTGGGATTTTCAGCTGCATGTCCCCTTCCCCACTCCTCAACACCAAGGGTACTGTCTCTGTCTCTTTGTCTCAACACTGAACTGGGCCTACCATTATCTTTTAAAACATCTATAAATCTGTATAACAATAGCTCAATGACTGGAGGCTCACCCTCATTCAATATCTCCTTCCTCCCTAAGGACTGTCTTCCCTGTAGGCTCTGCTTGGTTTTGGGGAGCTGGAGGAGCAGCAGAAAAGAAAGCAGAGAAATTGTCTGGGAAAGATTCATCGGGTCAGAGAGAGGCAACCAGAGCATAGAGTCTGTTGGTTGGGACATGTGCTTGAGGGAAAGATTTAATAGCATTATATAAAACACTAAAATGTTCAGCAAGGACATCAGAAAAGATGAATTCCTTAATCAGTTGGCTACAGATCCAAGTTTTTTTTTTTTTTCTCTCTCTCTTTTTTTTTTTTTTTTCCTTTTTTTTTCTTCCTGGGCACACCGAATCTTGAACTTTTATCTTCCTAGAAGAACAGTTTTCCAAGGAGTGGGTGAAGGTTTTCTTTGGAAACTCTCTGAGGTAAGGAGTGGTGGATTCCAATCCCCATTAGAGTCACAGAGATTTAAACCTTGGCCTGCCACATCCTTGGAACTGCGTTTGTTACTTAGAAGAAGAGCACAAGCCCCTTCTTATCCATTTCTAAAACATAAGGAAGACACTTACAACCATGAAATGTGTTTCCACTAGAACAGTGTTTGGATTCTGGCTTGGCTGAAAGGTGACTTTAATACTAAGTTGTTGAGGCACTTCATCAGATGCTCGGGAACAGAAGTGTGGACAAGTACAAGAACACTGTGCTTAAAGAAATGGGATGTTAGCGAGCTGCCTGCAGGGATGGGGTAGTAGGCATCAGCTGAGTAAGGGTTTTGATGTTTAGAGTTTCCATTACTTTAAACATAATTTCAAAATCCTAATTCGTTTCTGTTTACTAAAATTCACTTTCTACATAACATACATAACATAACATACTCTAGCTTTTCTTATGCTTAGCCAGATGTTCCTGAAATAAGGAAACTGGGGGAAGAAATCCTCCCACTCCTCAATTTCTCTGTCCTTTGGAAAGAGGATAATCCATTAAATGGTTCTCATTTTGCCCCTTTTATTTTCTGCACAGGTCACATCACTGACAGGATTGAAAGGTTCAGTAAGAGTGTGGAATGGAGATGTGTATCCCCTTCAGTATCTGTACATACTAATAAGGATCTTTCCAGCATGATCTGTTGTTAAGTGTCAGCTGTAACTGCACTACTCCAGTGTGTGATTATTTTGTATTAGATGTTGCTAGTTTAGAGCTTATGCTTCTTTCTGGACCATGAGAAACTGTAAGCAAAGAATAAACAAAAATTTAAAAACAACCCAGAGGTGTTCTAATGGCACAAAAATCAAATCTGTCAGATCCAGCAAAGTAACTTTCATTGAGAACAAGTGCACTGACTACATTGTAAGCTGAAATTTCCTGATAAAAGCAAGCTTCATTCATGTTTCTGCCTGAGTTCCTCCATTTTGGAGGAACTCTCTGAAGGTAATTAATCATCAAATTGTAAATATAACTAATGCATTTGCCCTACTTAGCACAACAATGATGCAGCTGCTTCAGAGAAAAGTGTATCCAATTTTAATCTAATTATGCTGTGACCCACTGATACTGGTCAGGTGATGTTACAGGATATAAAAGGAAACTAGATCATATAATCCAGTCTAAAATCATAGCATCAGGTTATAAATCATCCACAGCTGACTATGGCAGAAAAAAAATGAATTGTAAATCATAGTATGAAAGCAACTATAGGGATAAAGGTGGCGAGATTAGATTCTGATTCTCAAATGGTAGCCAACTTTAAAATATCCTTATACATTACAGTTTTAAAAGATATTCCACAAGCATTTGGCATAAAGTTTGAAGAGATGGGTATGCTTGATACTTGTGCTGGGTGTGCTGATATCTATGATCAGATTTTAGAAATCATATAGCTGATATATGCATAAAAAAGCTGTCATTTGCCATTATATAGTTATACAGGTTCATCACCAAAGGACTCTTTGTGGCTTCATGAATTCTTCCTCTTTTAGTAATAAGCAACCCTGAGACCGAGTTTTTGGGGAAAAAATGATGCAAAAATCACTGCACTAATTCACAGAACTGCATAGATTTGGAAAGACGGAGGCTATCCAAGGGAAAAGAATGAGTTACCCCTGTCTTGGTGTTACCTACTTTAAGGTTATTTCTAAATATATTTGTAAAGTTTGATTTAATATGTATAATTTCAAATTTGATCCTTCAAGAAATCCATTATGCAGATGACTTAAAGGAGTAAGCTTACTGACTCCAAAGGAATTCACTCATATGAATGAGGGATGCATGGGCAGAGGCTTAAAATCCAGTGTATGCTTACATAATTCTGAGCCTGTCAAAACCCATGTCTATATTATCATCTGCCTACGTTATATAACACTAAGGAGCTTTGAGTTGTTTATTCTTCCCCATATGCCTGGAACACATATATGGTCTTAGAAATTTTGGTTCTTATACCACATTATCACCAAGAAAACAGAATGAATGTAATGTAAATGAAATGTTCTTTTGGGAGAATGTCAGAAGTAAATATGTATTCCTGATCAGCAAAGTATCTGATCAGGAATAAAAACCAATGCACTTGTTTATCAGTAAGATCTTTTATTTCTCATTTGATTCCTGAAAGAATTAATACTTAAGTCAGTATCAGCATTGCCTATACTTAAATCATGATGTCAGGACTTTTGTCCTGTCTCTTCCCAGGTTGAGCAGCAGCACATTGCTCAACATTTTGGGCTGGGGTCAGCTGAGTTTCAGGCTGTTCACATCTTCCCAGAAACACTGAGCAGTAAGCAAAATAGGAACCATTCTATGTTTGCTTTTTTCTTAAAAAAAAAAAAAAAAAAAAGTAGTCAAGTAGTCATAAGGTGTTTTTTCTCTTCCACTTTTACCTAGGATGTTAGTTCAGATTAATTTTGGTAGTGCAAGGGAGGAAAAAATGTAATAACCTCTTAAGTGTTGCTGCAGGAGAAAATGGTGGACTGTGAGCATTCATAAAAATGAATATTTTGTTAAATTCAACAAAAAGCTGAATGAGGCAGTACTGTGTGCTTGTGTTCAGCATTACAAATGATTTAAACTGCTTGTGAATGTATTTATCAATGAGACCAAAAATTAACTAAGAGATTATGGGAAAACAGTTCAAAGTACTTGCTTTTCCTCTTGTATAAACTATTGCAATTTTATCAGTTTAGGGAGAAATAACAGATTTATACCTATATGACTGAGAAGAGGATCTGGACAACTGTGCCCTTGGATACTACTGGGTGCAGTAAGAAGCTGACTCCAGGATATACAATTCTTTGTATTCAGAATTGAGTTCAGTGTTTTCTCTGCATGAAATCCTGGGCTCATCAAAATCAGTGGGAAACCCATTATTTAGACTCATGATCAGAATTCTAGCCCCTGGTTTTTCTTTCAAACTGTATACTTTAATTCCCAGATCTGGTTGAGGGTAACCAACTGCCTGCATCCCGAGGCACAGAAAGATGGTCACAGGAATTGCTACATAATCACATGGGTTATTTAGACTTGTAAGGTTTCTCCGAAGGGAACACGAGGTATTTTACTCGGGAAAATAAGCCTTGTGATAAAAGTACTTCGCCTGTGAGTTTAAGAAATGTGCGCTGTCCCTAAAATTTGCTGTATATATAACCCAGATGACACGGTCTGCGTTCACCTGTAGTTACATACTACCCTCCATCAGCCGTAGAAGCCCTCAATCGCCAACTCTTGAAGGACGACAGGCAGGCTCCCACCGGGCCGCTGGAGGGAGCCCCCGGGCCGCTTCAGCACCGCGCTGGCGGACAGCGCCCGGGGGGGGCGCCGCGCATCTCCCGCGCATCTCCCGCGCATCTCCCGCGCATCTCCTCCCGCTCATCTCCTGCTGGGGGTTTTGTTCCCCTTGCAAAGAAAGCCGCGGGGTGAGGAAGGATTCGGCCTCTCCCATAGCGGGGTGAAGGCAAAGGGCCGAAAGAGGAGAGTAATTAGGGGGAGTTAATTGGGCTCTGGGAGGGCTTGTGTAAATTGACAGCGATGTGTGGCAATCTGCGCGGATCCTGTTAAGGAGATTTGTATACAGAATTCGTGAAGGCAATCATCTGGCTGGTAATCTCTCTTTGTGCACCGCTCACAGGCGGTTCGTTCACACAACTGGAAAGGTACTGGGCTGCGAAATGAAGATATTAGTATCTCTCCCAGGAAATGTCTTTGTTAGGGTTGTCTGTGGGAAATAAGTGTGGGGGTGGGAGAACCAGCTAAACAGCCGTGATACCTGTGCATAATGAAACAGCAGTGCTTTACTCAGCTCTGGGATAGGACGTGGAAGTGCATTAAGAAATGAGCATAACTCACACAGCTTTTGACCCTGCACTAATAACAACAGCACTGCATGAGAGTGGGACATAGCACACAGCTGCAGTTCATTCATCAGCACATTACCAAGAGCTGAGCAACAACAACTCTGCCCAGTCTAATTGCTTTACATCCACAGAGCTCATCAAGGCAAAGCACACTGGGTCAGCTTCTCTTGAAACAGGGTGAGCCTGGCCACTGGGAAGTGAGGTCAGTTAGCCCCACAGCTCACGTGTGTGGAAGAAAGGCACAGACAGGGGTGGACAGGGGTTATAGGAGGGCCAGGGTCTGAGGGATGTAGATGTGTACCATGAACCATCGTCATCAACACTTACAGGTGAAAGATCAGCCACTTCCCAGCTGCGCATCCCAGCAGTCATGTAAACAATATGCCACCAGCAGCACATTCCTCTGCACCCTCCCTCCCTTGGGGATTATCTGCCAGTACCTCCACCTCCTCCTCACCGATTCCCTGGAGCTAGCCAAATGGAGATGATAATCTGCTGTGAAATATTGGTAGCACAGAGCTGTGACAGTCTGGGAAAAGGTGGGGGGAAGGGGAGCAGCAAGAATCCCCAGGATTAAGTTACCCTAGAAAGACAGCATTTTCTTGCTTTGCAGGGGTTCATTGTGTCCTAGCTTTCCTATGGAAGAAGGCAGGTGAGTGTAAAGTCAGGTCAGTCGCAATTTTAACAGGACTTATCTTGCCCAGTGCCTCTCAACTGTTCGCACTGCACCACCAGTCCCCAGTATAACTGATTATCTGTCCTATACATTACTTCTAAGGATGCAGCACAACATTTGTCCCATGACCAACAACAAAACAGGTTTGTCAGTGCCCTCCAAAGACAACCCAGGATCTCACACACAACATCCAGGGGGACCTTTCCCCTGATTTTGTTGAAGTATCGCTTTTCTCTCCTTGCAAAAGATCAATGTGTCCTGCTCCTTTCCCATAGCCCAGATCAAGCTGTGCTCACACATGGAAGTGGTCCCAGCAGATCCAGAGTTAAAAGACATGAGCAAGTAAATGAGAAATGAGCAGTGGGAGAGCTTGGACAAGACAGAGTTATCTTTCCTATCTCATCCCATGCACCACTGCTGGAAGTAAGGGAGGAAAGTGACAAATGTCCCATCATCCTGACTTGTCCCAAAAAGCTGTTCCAAGGGACAGCAGTGAAGTGAATGCACAAGCAGAGGGACACAGGGTGGCCAGGAAGAATACCCCTCCCCAGCTTGAGGTGAAACCTCAGTCCCCTGCTTGTCTCACAGCGTAGGGGAGGGATAAATAGTGAGGGAGTGAGAGGGGCAGAGAAAGTTGTCTTTTGCCTGTGGTCTCCCCCCCCCCCCCAGGCAGTGAGCCTCTAAGTACCACAGTAAAGGCGAAAGGATCTCTTGGGACTCCCCACATCTCCTCTCACCCAGGGTGATGGGGAAAGAGGAAAGTTCCCACCCATTCCTCACCACAGTACCTGGTTGAGGGAAGTCACGGCCAACCTAGGGATAACCAGCTGCATGACGAGCTGCAGGACGGAGGTGACCAGCCCGGCCAGGATGGCCCAGGTGAGTGGCAGCGGGAGCATGCTGTAGGTTGCAAAAAGTGTGAAGAGCACATAGCCAATGCCATCCCCAAGGAGGCCACAGCCCAGGCCAGCCGCCAGGATCTGTGTGGCCATGGCCACCCAGGTGACCACACCGCTGTACTGCAGGTAGGTGTATGAGGTTGTGTCCTTCCTGACCACCACTAAGGCACAGATCACCACCTCGATGCCAGTGAAGAAGCCCAAGAGAATGCCCTTTATGGGGTCCATGGGAGCAGAGGCCAGGGTCAGGTGGAGGAACAGCAGGGTCAGCTTGGTCAGTACGTCCAGGATGTTCATGACCACCTCGGATTTGCGCCGCTGGCCCAAGAAGTAGCGCTGATAAAGGCGCTCCAAGTCCCGGGACTTGAAGGAGTTGCGGAGCGTGGGGAAGATCACCCCGCGGTAGGTGTAGCCCCAGTTGAGGAAGAAATCGGAGTTACTGGGGGCACAGTCCAGGGGCAGGAAGCCCAGGTCCCCGCTGCTGCTCGTGCGCTCCGGGAAGACTTTGGTGCCTCCGTTGTTGTGGCGCTCGCCACCCAAACTCCGGCCGGCCGACTGTCGCCGGAGGTGATGGTGGTGGTGGTGGTGGTGGTGAGGGTGAGGGTGGTGGTTGGGGCAGCAGGTCTCCTCGGAGCTGAAGCCCTTGCCCCCACCGCTGCTGCTGCCGCCGCTGCTGCTGCTGTGCTCCTGGATGAAGCGCTGCTCGGTGATGTGGCGCACGGCCGTCTGCCACAGCAGGCGCTGGGGTCTGCTGCTGCCGGGGGGGGTCCTGTTGATGGTGTAAAGTTCATCGCTGTCGCTCAGGCACCGCACCTCCGAGAGCTCCATGGTGGTGACTGGCGGGGGGCAGAGCACCGGCGGGGGGTGGGGGTTGGAAAGAAGGAGGGGGGGACCCGGAGGGGGGGGGACCCGGGGGAGAGGGACGGAGCCGCGGGAGAAGAGGGAGGGGATGGAAAGGGTGGTGGTGGGGGGATCACATTTATAGGCAGGTCTCCGTGGCCGGCTGCTGGGCTGGCGGAGGGGCTGCTCTGCCGCTGGGGTCCGGCTTAGCGCTTGCGGCCCTCGCCCCTCGCCCGCTCCCGCGGCTCCCCGCGAAGCCGCATCCCGCGGAGCCCGGCTGCGGAGCAGCCCCGGAGCCCCGGCGGGCTGGGTGCGAGCACCCCCGGGGGCGGCGAGCAGGAAGAGAGCCGAGCCGAGGGTCCGGAGAGGAGGAGGGAGGAGAGGAGCATCTACGGGAGCAGCCCCGCTGCCCGGCGGGCGATCCTCGGCCCCATCCCGAGGCTGGAGGCGCGGAGGGGCGATGGGGAGGCGCCTTGCCGAGAGCCGTTCACAGAGGGCAGCTCCGCTTTTGGGGGATGCCGGGGTTCCTCTCCGAGATCTGGTCCCCGGGAGATGCTGTAATCCCCGCGGCTGCGGTCAGAGGGAACCCTGCGAGTGCGGGCAGGGGGGCAGAGGCGGCGGGGTCGCGGGCATCCTCGGTCACGGCGCCGGAGCCGCCGGCCGGGGGCTGCCCGCCCGCATCTCCCCGGCGGCGGGGCATGCCCTGCAGGGCTCGCAGCCCCGGCTCAGAGGGGGGAGCCTCTGCCTGGGGGGGTTTCGGGGCTGCCATCCATCGCAGACGCTCGATTTGCTTGGTAACGAGGGGGAAAAAAAAAAAAAAAAAAAAAAAAGAGGGGGAAAAATAGGGAGGGAAATTAAAAAAAAAAAAAAAAAGTCAAAAAAAAAAAGACAGAGAAAACTAAAAAAACGATTGAGCGAGGAACGAAAATCCCGCCCTAAACTCAGAGCCCTGCGAAGAGCGCTGGGAGCATCCCAACTTCTTGGCGGCTCAAGGCAAGGAGGAGTTCGTCTCCGGGGCTTCCACCGGCTGAAGGGAGGAGGAGGAGGAGAAGGAAGGGGCGAGGGGCAGGCTCGGCAGGGAGCGCTGCGGCGGGCAGCCGGCGGCCGGTGCTGCTGCCCCGGGAGCCGCGGGGACCGGCGGCCACCGCCGCCGCCGCCGGAGTGGTGCTGCGGGAGGGCGGCCCGGGAGGAGGCAGAGCCCGGCTCGGTCAGCTGATGCCCACGACATCGGCGGGGCTGCCCGCATCCCCCCTCCCTGCCCGGTTAAAGCAGCCGCAGCCGCGGCTCCGGGAGGGGGAGTGAGGGGGGTGCGGGGTGTGGGGTGCAGGAGAAGGATCTGGGGGACCCCAAGGTAGGATGGGTGCTCAGCAAGCCCTCCGCTTGTGGCTGTGATTTGTTTCAACTGCACTTCTTGGAGGTGCCCTGCTCCATCCCGCAGTGCCTAGTGGATTTGTACATCTGTCAGTAAGGGCTGGTGCTGAAGCCAGGCATCCCTCTGCCCTGGCAGCCGAGTGGGAGTAGGCTCAGGCCCTGACTGGGAATTACTGCTTCTGTCCAGGGTGGGAGAGCCTTGGGAACCATCTTCACCTCTGCCTGGATGAGCTCGGGACCTCTGAGAAAAGTGCTGTCCCTGCCAGGATTGTGGCAGTAACCACCCAGGGACAACTGACTGTGTGTGTGTGTGTCACAGCCTATCCTCAGCATTTATGTTACAAACCCCGAATAAAGAATAGAAACTGTCCCATGCATACAGGCTGCAGTTAGAGGCACTCCTTACCCCCCCCCCCCCCACACATGTTGCCAGGTGAAATTGTTCCTGCTCTTCTATGTGCCGGCTCTGCTGGTGCCAGCAAACCCGAATGCTTTGTGCACAGCCTGGAGAAGTGCAGTAGGAGGTATCAGTCTTTACCTCTTTCACTTTTTCTGTTGCCAGAATAAATCTTATTAAAGTGGCTGAAACCTGCCCTGGGGGAAATGCAGTTTTTGGAGCAGAAACACTACCAGTAGGAGCAGCTGAAACAGAAAAAAATTGACACCTTAGACTACTGTAAATCTAGGAGAGGAGTTTTCTTTGTATTTCAAAAGACAATAATGATTTCTGCAGAATTCTCTGAGATAAATGGGTAGCTGCCTTCTGTCAGCAGTGAGGGTTTGTGTGGACAGAGGCACTGCCTGAAAATCCAGAGTAACACTTAAGAAGCAAGACCTGAATTTCACTCCCTCCCCATATTTTATTTTTATTTTTTTTAAGTGACTAGCTGTCAGCAGCTTCAAGTGAAGCATGGTGAAATTAGATTGTTTTATTCTGGGTGTTATGGGTAGTGCAAATCCCTTTTTAGTGTCCAATTTCTCACCCTGCATGGGACAGGAGCCGTTATCCAGCTTGTAGCCCTGGCTTCTGCTGGAAGCTCAGGTATGTGACCATGCTGTGTGGTGCTCCTCTTCCAGTGTGCCTGATCCTCCATGAGCAGCCCTCCAACTGTCATAATGTAGCTTACCTTTTATTATTATTGTAAGGAAGGCACGGAGATTTAGGAAGGATTTAACTGATTGTTTCTGTACTTGCACTACAACGGATTTGAGGACTCCAGCCAAGTCTGCGTCCCATGTGTGAGGCAGTTTTGTACACATACAAGCAGAGGAAATTCTTGTTCTAGAAAGCCCAGATAAGGAACAAGTGGTGCTTTTGTGAAAGCACCAGGTCTTTCCTGTGGGTCAGCATGACCCTCTGGCATGCTGCTAACTTGGAAAGGGTTAAATCTAGTTTTGCAATAAAAATAGAGACACACATCCTTACTCCTAGATAAATCTTAGTGAAAGCAGCACTACTTAAAGATGAAAATGTTCCTGTAAGTGTGGAAGTCATAACATGGTAAAAGAAATTGTAATTATTAGTGGTATTACCCCAGAGCACAGCAACAACCATCTTGTTCATCCTGATTGCTCAACACAAATCATACAAAATCAAAGGAAGAGGAGACAAATATGTAACACAGCTTACAGAGACATCCATTCCAAAGAAATAAGATGAATCAGCTCTCAGTTGTATAATATTGCTAAAATCACTGAATCACAGTGCTGGAATGGTCCTTGAGCCCCATAGCAGAGTGAGCTCTACCCTTACCATCGTTTCTGCAGCAAAGGTTCTGTATCTCCCCAGGCAGTCTATTTCTATGCTTCTCCATCCTTATCATTTTCATAATATCTAACCTGAATATTCTTTGCAGCACTCACTAAGCGCATCACTTCCCGTCTTGTCCACCATGGACAGGCAGAACAGATTATCCTGGCAGCAGTCTAGGCATATTTAATGAATGCCTCTTCCATCCCTTCCTCTTCCCCCCCCCCCCCCTTTTTTTTTTTTTTTGGTAGGCTAAACAACCTAATTTCTGACATAATTTTTTTCCTCACAGATCATATTTCTAGGTCTCTGATGACTCTTTTTAGTTTGTTCTGTTTTCTGTACACTTGTTTAATCATTTGGTTTTCTTTGTTCCAGTCTGAGATGCCCACAACTCAACTAAGTTCCACACTGGAAAATTTACAATGGCTTATGAGCTGCACTTCTATTTATACACCGTGTGAGATGTCTGCTTTCTTCCAGTCACAGGCTTATCCACAACTGATGACTTACTGAAGCTTCTTTGCTGTACTCAAGGCCTGGGCAGGTGTTACTTGCTCCATATGTGCATTACTGCCTACATGAAGTACCTTGCATTTAACTTTACTAAAGTTCATTTACTTTTTCCAGCCTGTATTCCCAATTTGCTTAGATCACATTGAATACTAAACCTGCCCTCCTCCATGCCAGCAGTCCACCCTAACTGTGCCATCTGTGGGTTTAGCAAGCCTACTCCCTCCTCAGTGGTGATGGCAAAATAGTGCAGTGCATTTAGATAACAGCCTCTGTGTGCATTTCTTGTGTGTATTTCTTAATCTCAGCCTCAGAAGTACTGTATGTCTTTGTGCAAGGCTATCAAGAGGGCACAAGAGATTTCTGAGTATAGAGACCTGTGGCAGCAATGTTCTGGGACCTGCAGAGTGTTAAGGAAGGATGCAGGAGAGGTATGGGTCTGCCAAAGCCCTTGTTGCCACTACCAGGTGGACAAGCTGGGGGTGAAACAAGGAAATTTCACACATCCTTCCTGAGCCCTGTGAGTCCTGAGAGGTCTTAGTTGGACCTTGATTAGTACCGCACATTATTTGGTCTCTGTTGCTATTGATTTTTTTTTTTCTTTTTAATAGAGCTAAATGACTTGGCAGTGTCACAAAATCACTAAAAGCCATTTAAAAATAATACTGTCACTACAAGGCTTTTGAAGGATGAAATCAGACAGAATTCATCCCTCTTCTGTCACCTGAAAGTTTATGTCACACTCCTCTCCTTCTTCCCCCTCTCTACCCACAGCAGTAACATTTATGTGCAGCTTAATGTTATGATATTTAATCATGCAAATAATGATCTCATCGAGTTTAGTGAGATTATTTATGTCTTTGGGATTGCAGGACTGGCACTGGGCTCCGTAAAGCACTCCAGGATTCTCCAATAAAGGTAGCCTCAATATTTAACATATTATGAAGGAACCTTTTTGTTACTATATATCTTGTTTATTTCAATAGTTTTCACAAAATAATGAAAAGCAAAGTAAGGAAAAGCAAAGCAAAGCAAAGAAAACAAAAGAAAAAAAAAAAAAAAGAACCATCAACATATAGCCTATCTATCCTCTCAGGTACACATGAAATATGAAATTTCAGTAACGGTGGAATTGACAGAATATGTGGAAAATACTTCGCATTTCCTCCTTACCTGCTTTTTTTTTTTTTTTTCCCTCTAATTATTTATTTTGTCTTTCTCCTTGACAACAGCTTAGACATTCTAATAAAAATAATAATAATAAAAAAAAAAAAAAAGAAGAAAACACCTTCTGGTAGTGATTGAGTCTCCTTTTTTAAAACCTATCATTTTTTTTCTTAAATGAATGCATACCTCAATATGATGTCTGTATGAAAGCAAGCAAGGAGCAAAAAGGAATGGATTAAACATCATAACTAGCTAGTAAAAGCACACAGACTGATTAATGAGACCCACAGTGAAAGAAGAAAACAAGGCATCATGAACTGAAAGATCAGAGAGAAAGAGGACAAGGACAGAAAGCTTAACATATGATGGAAATAATCAACATTAGCTGGGGTTTGCAGATAATTTTTCTCAGTGCACTGAAAATATCAATTAAATATTTCAAAATTTGCAGGCAATGTAGCTAAATTATTGCATACCTCAATAATACCATATGGCAGGGGAAAAAAAATAAGGCAGAGTTATAGAACTAAGAGGTAGAAATATAAATGAATTTTAATATTTGTGTTTTTAAAGATTATATTTTTTTTTAGTTTTAGTTTTTCTTTTACTGTGCATGTTATAGCTTCTCCAAGCAACAGATCCATCACATGCAAACAAAATTCTTCCCTCTGTCTCTCCACAGCTATGCATGCCTACATGCAAGGGTCTGAAGGTGGTCTAAGCACATGGATTTTATGGAGGGAGAGGAGGGACTGGAAATGAGTCTCCAAAGCAAAGGATAGAGCTGTATCTCCCCCCACCCTGTCCCAGGCCAACTTTTTCCTCATCAGGAAACTTTTTCCTCATCATACTTACCATGTTACTTTCTACTGAAAAAATATTGGTTTGCCTATTTTGTAATTGTTGCAGTTTCTCTGAAAATTAACCTTCAGAAAGGCATTAACATGATGAAAATTTTCAGCTTTAGAAAATAATTTTTAAAACAGTGAAACAAGATCAAACAAGATTGATTAGAAAAAGAAGACTATTTTTCTCCCTTGAGAAAGGAGCGCATTTATTCTAATTGAAAATCAAATACTGCTTCAATAATTTGAGGGGGGAAAAAAAAAAAAAAAAAGAAACTTCCCAAAACAGAACTGCTGTTCTTTGCATTGCTCTTGGGGCCACCCAAAATTTCCTTCCATCCTAACATCCTCTTCCAACCACATTTTAGAAACAGGCTCTTTCTTAGTTCATTTCTCTCCTCTACACCCACCACAATTCTCATGTAATGCTGTTAAGATTGGTGAATCCCCAGGGCACCAGCATTGCTGAAAGAATAATACTTTTTACAAAGTAGTAGACAGTTCTTGATGCTTCATGGGATTCCTTTGAAAAACATTTTTTTCTTTTAATACAAAAGACCTTTGACTTGCATGTTAATTGCAAGAGAAGTCAAAAGGAAATGAACTATTAAATTCTCCTCTCAATGCACTACAAGCAAAATCTTTATAATCTGTGGCAGTCAGACCACTCACAAGCATTTTGTTCTTGATTTGTTATCTGAAGCAGCAAGTGGTAGGAGTGATAGCCTGATGGGCAAAGCTACAATTGATATTAATACTGAAAAAGAGACTTGCATTTGACATGTTCAAAAGAAGCTAAATCTAAAAAAGAACACATAAGGTTATTCTGTATAACTTTTACACTTGGAAGAATAATTCTTAGCTGTATGTAGAGGCTTTCACAAGCAGATCTCAAAGTGCTTTTCTTGTTACAGGATGGAGATGTTTCCTGTGGATGTATACAATAAATCTAATTAGGCTGCAAATAGAGAGCTGTTATATTGTATGAGATTTTAAGACCATCCAGATCAGTATCCTGCAGTTACTGCAGTATAAGACATATCCTAAGAGGAAATCCCCATCAGCCAGATCAAAGGGGGGAAAGTCTGGTAGGGTTGTGTGTGCATGCATGTGCTTATGTGAGTGTATTAAACCTTGGAACGGGAACAAGAGCTAGAAACATTGATGTTTCCAATGAAAAGGAAATCCCATTTTTGTTTCTTCTCCTTCTTCTACTTGATGGAAAATAATTCTGTTAATTTTTTAAATAAATAAATAAATAAATAAACAAACCCAACTTTTCTGCTCTTGGAATCTCCTTGCTTTGCAGCCTGTTCCTTTCACAAACCAGAGGACCTGGAATCCTTGTGCCAATGGCTTAGGCTGGACTTCCATGTTTCTAGGATTGATGGAGTTTCAAAGATGAGGAAAGCTTCAGAAATGCTGAGAGTCTGGGCCAGAAGAAGCCCATCACTCTGTCATTTTAGCTGCAGAGTCTCTAGACTGAGTTTTGAAGCAGCTCTCTACCAGGTTGGCAGGATGCCAGGTAAGTTTCAGAAAGAACCTGGCTCATGATTCTGAAATGTTTCATCTGGTACTTTGCATATGCAAATGTGTAGGACTCCATGTTTTGCTGGCCTGCAGATAAGCACGAGGTTTAATTTGACTGGGTTTGGCAATGCTTTTCCCAGCAACATAAACCTTGCCTCAACTCCCTCAACTGAATTTTGGTTTCTTGCCCTACAAAATGGAGAGTGTGTAAAATAACCCTTTAAGGGGCTTTGCCGTATCACAGAGAGAACACCGCAGTCTGTTGTGCTGATATTAACAGGGACTTATTTCAAACTGAGCATCCATCGTAACCGAAACATGTTAATCTACTTATTGCCAGTCAAGCTGGGGATGGTAGGTGTTCTTAGACAAAATGTTTAGGAGGAATCGTTGACTCATGGCAATCTTTAGTCATACTCCGAAATGATACCATTTATGTGTATGGAATTAGCATAACACTTGTTTCTCCATTCTATTATCTTGTTTTTACATTCAATAACATCATCTTCCTTGGCATAAGGGGAGGATAACAGAATCTTTTTTTGAGCAGTCTATCTGATTTGTACTTTTTTTTTTTTTTTTTTTTTTTTTTTTTTTTTAAATCACCAAAACCTGTCATTTTCTAGTGTTGAAGGATTTGCTGTACCAGATCAAACCTGGAAATCTGTTCTCTTTTCGGTAGCAATTTCAGTTTCTTGGCAATTCAGAAGAAGAAAAAACTGTGCTGTAGGTGGTCTGCTCTACACGTTAGGTTAATTTGATCTTCCCTCACATAACTAGAAGAGGCAATGTCAGCCTTAAAACCTGCATGTATTGTGTTTTCAAATTTGTAAGGTTTCTAAGAGCCAAGGAGCATATCATCTCATTGCCAGGTAATGCCTGGATCTACAGAACATCCAAAGTCTTTTCCATGAAATAGTCATGGATAATGCCTATTACACCCATAGGACTCTAAAACCAAAGTAAATAGCTTCATCTGAGAGTCAAACCACAAGTACTGTTATTGTGATTAATATTATTTATAATGGCAACAGAAATATAATTCACACAGAGGATGATTGTGGCTACTCTCAGTTTTATGAGGATGTAAACAGGATGATTCACTTTGGAAACATACCGGGAACCAAAATTCTTAAATTCCAATGCCTTGTTAGGAGGAAGCTCCATACTGTACTACAACCTGCTGGAAGTTTTCTGGCATCTCTATATTCAAGACATTTGCAGTGGAAGTTTTCAGCCTGCAACAGATCAGATATTTTATTTTAGCAGTATCAGTGCACTGTGATACCACAGCCTGTTGATCTCAAATGTTGATTCCAATAAGGTTCACATCATGTTATGTTAGAGATAACTCTTTTTTTTTCTTTTTTTTTTTTTTTCTTTTTTTTTTTCTGATAGGTCTAAGTTATTGCATTTTTTTCCCTTTGAATTATAATAACATCTTGAGGCTACAATGCCATTACGCAAGTCTTTCTACAAACATGTAACAGAATATTTCTGATTCTAGTAGATTTTCAGCACATGATGGGAGGCAATGCTTAGATATAATAAAGAACTATGTGGAATTTTAGAAAATGAGAGAAGTATGTGTGGGAGAAGTTGTGATCACTGGGGTAAGAAATGGCCTTTATATAGCAGTTGACCTCTTTTGAGATTTCTGCAGGAATTATAGAAGAAAAGAGTTTAGTGGGCAAGGGCTTTCCTAATTTTTACAGAAACTGACAGAATCTTATCAAAAGGATGGCAAACTAGTGAAGATTTAGTGCCACAAATTCAGGAAAGAAAATGAAAGTCTTTCTCTGTATTTGATCTGAGCATTTTCCCAGACCACTTGGTACCATAAATGTTCCCCCTGATCACTCAGCTATGTGTATTTTTGTGAGTTAGTCTTAAGAAACTTATCCTGGTGGACCATTTTGTCTGTGATCATAGGTCACTGACTTTCTTTAACCTCAATGGCATTGCATTATTTACACTTTAAAATATCTACCAGGGATAAAAGACAGGATGCAGGAATAAATGCTGTCATTACTAAGCATGAAGGGTATCAGTAGTTAAAGGGCACAAACAGGTTTTAAAATAATTTTGGCTAATTCAAGATGTGATCTACAAAACAAAGAAAACAACAAAAGATGAAGTTCACTGGAAGATAATGGAAAGTACCATATATAGGCAGAAATAATCAGTTACATTACCACATGATGGAAAATTGCTGCTTAAATAGCATTTCTGCAAGAAATGATCTGGTGTTTATTGAAATTGAGCCAACAATGTCATGCTGCTGCAGGAAAAAAAATAAATATTGTGGTGTATAAGCAGAAAGGTAGTCTTTTAAGGATTGTGAAATAATCCTCCCTTTCTATTGAGTATTGGTAAGGCCATAGCTGGACACTGTCCAGTTGTGAAGGTAAAGCATGTGCTGGGGACTGTCTGGGTCCAAGGGCAGCCCCCTGGAGGGGGGAAACCCTGTCTGCCAGACCCTGCCCTGCCACCCCATCCAAGGAG